>NW_025933599.1:232891-272478 GCF_000764305.2 Hyalella azteca
GTCAACCATGGCTGTCCTGTCAACCATGGCTGTCCTGTCAACCATGGCTGTCCTGTCAACCATGGCTGTCCTGTCAACCATGGCTGTCCTGTCAACCATGGCTGTCCTGTCAACTATGGCTGTCCTGTCAACCATGTATGTCCTGTCAACCATGGCAACAGTCCCACGGAGCCTGGGATCCTAATGACCTTGGTGGCGCGGCTCAAGGTCGTGGGAATAACTGATAAATTTTCCCTTAGCTCTGGAGATGACACTTGCGATTTAATAATTTCATAATTATGAATTAATTCCCAATAAAAGTAATTCAAAATAAAAATTAATTCATAATTCTTCATAAAAATGAATATATCTTCAAACGTACCAGTCCTTCATAATTCTTGATTAATGTTCTAATCCATTCATGTGCTAAATGATTTAAATTTAATAATATTTTAAGCATCGTAATCATCAAATTTACTATAGTATATTTGTTATCAACTTTTTTTATTTATTATCATTAAAAGACGTTATTTCGTACATTGAGTCCATTTAAATATCGAGCAAACAGTATCTTAATTTTCAGGAAACCTTGAAAAACTTATTAGGTGCAGCAAAATTAATTTAAATTAACATTTTACCCAATTTAAAGTAGCATTCTAATCATCAAATACGACTAAAATTAAACGCTATAACTTGAACGAAAATTAGAATAACTCAACGCAACTCAAGTAATAATAATTAAATAATTTAATATTCATATTTTGCTAGCTGCAGTAATCGAATAATATTAATAGTAAGTATATATTATTATTAGTAATATATAATATATATTAATAATTATAATGTAGTACCTATAGTATATAATATATAGTAATAGTATATTAATAATAGTAATATAAGAATAATATTTAAACATTAAAATATTCATCTATTGATAGCTGTCGTGATCAAATATGGGTTAATGCAATTCACGTATGGATTTATTTATCGAGTAACTCGCTTGACTGGCGCGCGTTAGTGCAATTTAAGGTCAGTGCGCTTAGCGCTGCGGTGAAGTGAGGATGTGCGTCGCTCCTCGTTCGTGTCTCCCCAGCATTCCACAACAGTTATGCTTCGCTTCACGCACGGTGCGTTGCTGATGACTGCACGCACTCTTATTCGTGGTGCGTGAGACGTTATTCATCTGCGTGGCTGCACGCACTCTTATTCGTGGTGCGTGAGACGTTATTTATCTGCGTGACTGTACTCACTCTTATTCGTGGTGCGTGAGACTTTATTTATCTGCGTGACTGTGCTCATTCTTATTCGTGGTGCGTGAGACGTTATTTATCTGCGTGACTGTACTCACTCTTATTCGTGGTGCGTGAGACTTTATTTATCTGCGTGACTGTGCTCATTCTTATTCGTGGTGCGTGAGACGTTATTTATCTGCGTGGCTGTACTCACTCTTATTCGTGGTGCGTGAGATGTTATTCAGTTATCTGTGCATGGCGTTCTTATACCTTGATAAGTAAATGCGTGAAAATATTATTGACATTTTTATTCGTAAAACATTTGTGAGTGTACATGTGAAACTCGGGCTAATGTACGTACACATAAATAGGTCATTCATTTTGGTACGACTTGAAAATTCGTAAATGGCATTCGATCATCCGTTCGTTAGTGCGTTATTTCGTACATGTATGTATGTTCGTTGGCGTTTGTTCATTCGTGCATCGTTCGTTTGTTTGCAACGCGTTCGTGCCGATGTCGTGTCAGGGCAGTGACTGTGCGCATTAGTTGCATTGGCGGTGACAGTTTAAATTGACAGTCCATACAGACCATACAGACTACGTAGACCATACACACTACATAGACCATACAGACTAAGTAGACCATACAGACTACCCGTAGACCATACACACTACATAGACCATACAGACTGAGTAGACCATAATGACTACGTAGACCATACAGACTATGTAGACCATACAGACTTATCTGCACACACAAAACAACCTTGCAGACCATACGGTCTCCACAGACCAAACAGTCCTCAAAAACCTCACAGGCCACACAATCCACACACACAACACAGACAACACAGCCCACACAGACAACACAGCCCAGGCGACGTGAATATTTTAGTTCACACAGACCACACAGACAACACAGCCCAGGCGACGTGAATATTTTAGTCTAGTCGGCGGTCAATACACCGTGAGTCACGAGCCTCACATGCGCTTGATGTTACTCACAAAACTGTAGGTTATTTACTCACCAAACTGTGAGTTATTTACTCACAAAACTGTAGGTTATTTACTCACAAAACTGTAGGTTATTTACTCACAAAACTGTAGGTTATTTACTCACAAAACTGTAGGTTATTTACTCATCAATTGCAGCAATGGTAGCAAGTGTCCGGGTCTACGGATGATTGCAGCAATGGTAGCAAGTGTCCGGGTCTACGGATGATTGCAGCAATGGTAGCAAGTGTCCGGGTCTACGGATGATTGCAGCAATGGTAGCAAGTGTCCGGGTCTACGGATGATTGCAGCAATGGTAGCAAGTGTCCGGGTCTACGGATGATTGCAGAAAGATTCATCCGGGTTTCCGCTTCTGACGACATTCCGCACTTTCTCTTCTTCTTTCTGTGCGTAGGGGGAGACTCTTGGCCTTCCTTCTGTGCGTTCCTGACACTTGAATGTATATAGGGCGTTCCCGTTATAAGGCGTTTAAAGCAGTCGGCGGTAAAGACGATTAATTGAACCCTCGACTTCTCGGACGAACAAGTTTCCATATGTTTTCCTGTCATGGGCTGTAACGCAATAGTCAGTAACGCAGTGACCGGTAACTGAACAGTAACTCGGCAGTAAAGCTCCTTTCACACTGGGCAGTAAATACCGCCAGCGTCCGACGGTATTTACCACCGAACCTTAGCGAACATACAAAAGGTGCACTGCTGTTCACACAAGACGGCTTTTACCGCGGCGTAGAATTTGACGCCTGACGCCCGCGTGTGTACTTCTAAAGCTACGGCGGTAGATTTGCCGCGACAGTTTAGTTAGCAATATTCAATGTAATCTTTCACACCAGGCGGTTTTTGACGCCCCATCCTCGCAGACAGTGGGGCCGTATTTTAGGTGCATAATAAACAGCACTGCAAGACTGATTATAGATTATAGACTGATGGTGCTATATCAGTCTATAATCTATAATCATATAGATTATAGACTGATGGTGCTATAAGGCAGTATAAGGACAGTAACCGCCCAGTAAAAGGGCAGTAACCGCCCAGTTACAGGACAGTAACCGCCCAGTTACAGGACAGTAACCGCCCAGTTACAGTAACCGCCCAGTTACAGGACAGTAACCGCCCAGTTACAGGACAGTAACCGCCCAGTTACAGGACAGTAACCGCCCAGTTACAGGACAGTAACCGCCCAGCTAGTAAAAGGACAGTAACCGCCCAGTTACAGGACAGTAACCGCCAGTAACAGGGCAGTAACGCGACTCATCACCCCGTATCGCGTTGCCGTTCACTCCTCAATTGACGGTCTAAGATTACGCATCTGCGCGTAAGCCGACGCTCCTGCGGGCGTTAGTGTTGCTAGGGACTAATGGATGACCTTTACCATTACCTTCATGGTAGCACCAACCCTGAGTAACTAATGGACGAGCCTTCACCATTACCTTAATGGCAACACCAACCCTGGATAACCCTAATTTAACACCTCCTTTTATAAACACTAATTAAATATACTATAAAAGACGCTAATAGTAAACATTTTTAATAACGCTAATGACAATCACTTTTATAAACACAGCTAATGGAATACCCTTTCAAATAACCCCTAGTCGAAAGCCCTCTTTAAATAACGTTAATGGAAAGCCATCATTAAGTAACCCCAAAGGAACGCTGTCCTGGAATAATTTTAATGGAACGTCTTCGAGATCTTTTAAACAACGTTAATGGAATACCTTTTACAAGACGCTAATTAACACATTATTTGAACCATCAAGTAACGCATGAAATACCATAAAGTAACGCATGCATCACTTACAAGTAACGCATACATCACTATAAAGTAACGCGTTATTAATGTTCTCCCATGGAAAGCAATGGGAACTTTCGCACATGTCGACATCAGAGGCTGGGAAAGTAAGGATAACTTTCTTTCGATGGGATAAGACTTTCCCTCGGGATATTATTATTTACATAATATAACGGCTGTTATCTTATGTGTAATATTAGCATCAATATTAAATAGCCGCAGCATCACTGTCTCAATATTAGCATTGATATTATTCATGAATTCTGTTAATGGCAACTATTTAATTTAAAAAAATTAACCATTCAAATCCGTTTCCTTTTCATCGCACTATCGCGTATCATTTTTTTCGCTCGTTTAACTCAGTGGCGTTGAATTAACTTTAGACATTTACATTTTATTTTATTTTAGACATTTATGCTAGAAATTTTTCTTAGACAGTTACGCAAAACATTTTTGTTAGACCTTTACGTTAGAAATTTACGTTAAACATTTTTGTTATACATTTACGTTTAACATTTACGTTTTACAATTTTGTTTCATATTCACGTTTAACATTTTTGTTGGACATTTACGTTTCACATTTTTGTTAGACATTTACGGTTAAATTTTTTTTAGACGTTTACGTTAAACATTTTTGTTAGACGTTTACGCTACACAATAAGTTACATTTTTACGCTGCAAAATCACTTCAAGTCTTCACTCTACAACGTCAACGTACTCCCAAACTGCCGGGCCTGTTGAACGCAACGCACGTTGAATGCGACGTCACTTTCCCTCTTACGTCAACCCCATCATTTCCTCCCCTCCCTTCCCCCTCCAGTATTCTGGACGGTGTGTGTGGTATTCTGGACGGTGTGTGGTATTCTGGACGGTGTGTGGTATTCTGGACGATGTGTGTTGTATTCTGGACGATGTGTATGGTATTCTGGACGGTATTCTTATGTCAATACGGATGTGAAAGTGTAAATTCTGGATCATGATGATATTTGCACAGAGAAATATGTGTGTGTCTGGATGACGATCTTATAGACAAGTCAACCGCGTGCAAATAGTGATACACTTTCTTAAGTCACTTCTCCATATGTGGGTCATAATGAAATGTTACTGGGCCTTTAATTTCTGCTATAACTCACGAATGAGTAATCCAGGAGCTTTATTAAAGGGCCAATAACAGCTCAATTCATTATCTTATTCAATGAAGAATTTTCTGAGATCAAATTTTCTTCAACTTCCTTAAAATTTATTATTTATTATTAATTTACTAAAATTTAGTAATAATTTCCTTCTACTTCCTTAAAATTTATTATGTATTAATCATTTATAATTAATTTATTAAAATTTAGTATTAATTTTCGTCAACTTCCTTGAAATTTACATTATTTTCTAATTTCCTTCAGATGAGCGCAGACTAAAGTAAACATGTCCCCGAGCGCCACAACCATCCTACTGCTAGCCGCGGTCACGTCTATGTTGGCCGGTAAGTCAATGGCTGTTCATTATTATTCGTAGACGCATTGTTATTTTTGAGTATATACAGTCATCCAAGTTACCTTAACTTATCGTATTTACGATTAGGATAGTGTTTTTTTATCTATTTAAGTTTATCGAAGTAAATTATGAATTGATTGCATAGCGTGATAGAATTTAAAATGAAATTTATTTAAATATTAAATGAAATATCGTCCAAAAATGAAATAACGATTTTAAAATGAAATTTCTCCTGTATAAAAAGAAATATCGTTAACCCTAAATGTGGTGGCATGCATTTATTAAGAAAATTACGAGTGTGGAAATTGTAAGAAAATTTTTCTATTTGTACTGTTATAAGTTGAAATTTTGCCGTGAATTCACATTTCTTAAAAAAACTTTTTAGTTCGCACGATGGTGTAGTTTCGTCAATTGATAATTACATTCTAAAGCATGATTGTGATTTTAATGGAATGATTTAGCATGTAATTGTGCATTTGTTTCTGATTGCTTTTTTCGACTGCTTGTTAAGCTTTAATAAGTTTCTGCTCGATTTGTGTTTTGTATCGTATAAAATTATTTGTGACTTTGATTACTATATTCTTGACTTTTATTGACAGAAGAATTTTATGAATACTGCGTTATTCCCAGAGGTGGGCAGTAGCGCGCTACATGTAGCGGCCGCTACCAGCGGCCGCTACATTTCCAGTAGCGGTAGCGGGAGCGACGCTACATTTAAGCAATTGTAGCGGTAGCGGTAGCGGCCACTACATTTCAAAGTAGCGCTGCCCAGCTCTGCTTATTCCTGCCATGACGACGAAGTTGTTACTCGAGTCACTTACTAAAATTCCAGCTGCATTCGAAACGTTTCATCAATTGTGTTATAAAATCATAGCTGACGTCAACCTCTGAATGAGTAACCAAGATTTTCGCCCGATGGAAAAGAATGTGTTTATTTAATGATGACTTGCCTTGCAGGTGTGACTTGCCAACTGGACTCAACCCGACCGACTGAGAACGTCCGACAAACCGACATACCTAGCGTATCTGTAATATTTTCCTCGCTATTACCGTCATTGCGGTTAAATGAAACCACATCTGCAGGTTCGTTGCCAAACCTAACTACCGCTACGCCAATTCAAACAGAAGAAGCCAGTCATACTCTGTCCGTGAAAGACCCAGAAGAATCTAGTAATTCTACTGGGAATCACGTGATGGATGTCACATTATCTACAATTACGGAAAAAGACACTACGGAAACGCCAGCAACAGAAGATTCCGATTTTCGGCCATCTCCGTTGTTTCGTTCGTCCACTGACGAATTTCAGCCTCGTTCTGGCTTAGCCAGCGATTACGATTACATAAATGATTTTGGGGAGCGGATCTTGACAAATGCCGCAACGTCTGATTCCGGTCCTCGTCCAGGTACTCTTCCTTCTCTGTACCTCAGGGATCAACCGGAGGATCTAACTCCGTTTGAGGATGTCAGTGGTGGCCTTCCACTCCATCCTTCTGATTCTTCCTCAGTAGACTGGTATCCTAACTGGCCTTCAGATTTGGTCACCACACCAGTTCCTGGTCATCGAGTTATTAGGAGCAGGACTTCTTCTCAAGCTGGTACTGCAGTATTCAGGTTCCCTGATGCCACCAGCTTTGAGTCTCCAATGGAAAAAGAACCGATAACGCAATATTTCTTTGACCTAAGTGATGCCGCGTCTCATTCATCCAATATTCCTGGTCCTCTTCACGACCGAACTGTCACTCGAACTATTACTCCAAGCTTCGTGTTCCCAACAGCACTTCCTACAGCAGTTCCTTCAGCAGCTCCAACTCTAGATTTCGTTGGAGGTGGATTACTAAATTTACAGTCGAGCGTCCGAGCGGCTGAAGAAACCTCATCCTTCCCTTCGATCACTCCAACACCTAACTTAGAACTGTCAACTGGAAAACAGATTCAGCAAATTTTTTCTAGTGCTTTCTTCCCGGGTGCTTTACCAACAGCTTTACACTCTGTACCGTCATCAAATAATGGCATCAACAGCCTACCAGAAAATACCAACCAACCATTGAATGCACCTCATAATGCTGCTTCTATTCCAACAACATTTGAGTCGACTGGACCAAAATCTACTCCTGCTTACAGCCTTGCGTCTGACACTGACTTCGTTTTTCCTTCTAGTACTCATTCTTTCGGAACTGGAGTTAGGAGCTCAGGTGGGCCACTATTTATCGTACCAGGTGTTAGCGTGAACGAAGTTGACGCTACCCACGCTACAAATTCGGTACCATCTGATTCAGGTCCTGCCACACATTTTGCATCCACACATGTAGTTAGCGCGCCCACACGCTCTCGTACTAGCTTCTCTAGAGATAAAAATTCTTCAAAAACTCGCGTTACACCGGGAGAAACCAGAATACCCTTGTGGATGTTACTTTCAAAGACGGACGAAGCGTCTGTATCGCATACTGTGACTGACTTCCCGCCTGACCTGGAGGCCGATTTCCCTGTTGGTATTCTTTCCAACCATGTGCCTCTTCATCCAGCAGTTATTTTGACCACCGACTTAGTAACGCCGCTAACAATGACCGATATTTTGTCCACATCCGTTCCATCTCAAAATTCATTCACACGACATCCCACCTTGACAAGCATCGACCCCTCCATCGCTATCGACGATACCATCCATCCTACCCACACTGTTATTTCCTCATTATCTCCTACTGTTATTCATCCAGTTCTTCAACCTTCCATTGTTTCTTCTTCTGTGCCATTCGCCTCAGATATTCATGTTCCAATCGCGCACGAGACGCCTGACCTGAGTGGAGGATTTGTTAGCCAAAACTTTGTACCAGACGTGACACGAGAATCTACCGCAACCCTCTCAGGTGGGTTCACGCCTTTACTCATCGATAACCCGACCTTTGTGTTCAGTGACTCTAACCCTAAGGATAAAAGCACCTCGTTTGTATCAAGCACTGATTCTGTTATTGTAACTGCTTCCTTGCACGATAGCTTTGCACCTTCAGCACCCACTATTGTTACGTCGCTCTCGTCGCACCATTCACATTCGCCTCACGAAAATGAGCTTGTTTCAGCCTTGCTACATAATGTACCAGAAACAATAGTCCGTAAAGACCCTTTTCTGTCACCCACGTCAGTGGTGTCTTCAAGTGAACCATCCACGAATTTCGGGAGCGAATTCACTTTCCGGTTGACCACCCCCCAAGTGTCAACACGTCACCACCCATCATCGACTAGAGACTCTTCATCGGTGGTTCTTGGCATCACTCCAAAGTCCTCTGGATCTTCGGGTATTGACGAAGATCTTAGAAGAACCACTCCTTTTCCTACTCGATTTAGTGTTGAATATAATTTCGCTAATACTGTTAACGCCACGACGGAGTCTAACTTGCTGGCTGGAGAAGGCATCACCTACAGGAAGCAACCTACCACCTACGTCTATCCTGAAGAGTTCCTCGTTACTAGTAAATTTACTAGTGCCGAGTCTAGCTTCCCAGTTACTGGTATGAACTATAAACTTAGACTACATTAATTTCATCATTGATTTACGAATATAATTGATATATTTCAAGTATTTTCCATTATTGAGTATTAAGCAATCTGATACAAAATTTTTCGTTAAAAATAATACAATTGCACTGAATCTTTACTTAAGTATAATTTTATGCATTACGTAATTTGAAAGGATCATTCTTCTCTACTATAAATACTACTTCAATAAACTACAAATTTGGAGGTTTTAATGTGATTATATTAAAAAAAGTTTCAATCAGTCTGGTGAACCAAGTGAACCAAGAAATAGAAAGCATAAAATAGACCGTAAAATCTTCATGTAAATAACATTGCACTTCTTTTCTAATGTTCAGAGCAGCAGGATTTTCTATTCGTCTAAGAAATCTTATTGATCAAAGTTCATGCGAGAATTGCGATGCATGATAAATATTTTGGATAATCCTCAATTTAAAAACTAATCGAATAAATTTATTAAACTTGTATAAATATGATGAAATGATTTAGAAAGTATCATTTGAATCACTCACAAATCATGACCTAATATTGATAGTTCGTGTAGGTGATGATGATGGCTCGTGTAGGTAATGTTGACGTCTCATGTACGTAATGTTTGAGGTCTGAATTGTGTACATACAAACGTGTGCGTATAATTGTGTACCTTTAAACGTGTACATACACAAATTGCTACGTGTAGCATGTGCTTTTCTGTAATTTTTACCCTGCACAAACGTATTTAAATGCACCCACTATAGTTATTAGCAGATAATTGTTTATAATATCAAATTCAGCATGCATTTTGCTGTGAATTAGCCACGCAACGCCAATACGTTCTTATTTTTGTTTAATTACTTAAATTAAATCTGGCGTTGAATTGCTGCCTCATAAATTATATGCGTTATATCGTAAATTATTTACAACATGAATTAATATATTATCTTCGACTGTGCCGAATAGACATAGACTTTGCTGCTTCATCTTTCAGCGTATAAAGAAAATGAATTAATATTTGTAAATATTAATATTATAATATTAATATAATATTATAATAGATATATCTTTCAGTGTCGTGGACTATCTGAATAGACACCCCCTGAATAGACATAGACTTTGCTGCTTTATCTTTTATAATTTAAATTTTATCTGCAGGCGCCGGCGGCCACGACGAATTTTCCGTGTCAGCTGAGAACACGTCTTTGGAACCACCTTTCGCGACCACCATTATACCTTATGAAGATACCACCACCACTACCACCACCACCACTACCACTACTACCAAATCCACCACTACCACCGAATCCACCACTAAATCCACTACCACAACCACATCTGAAAATGACGTAAACACCACACCAGAAAACGACCAGGAAACCAGCAGCAGCAGCAGCATCAGTACCATCGTAGAAACCACTCCAGGAGGTTTCTACGATGTAGAACTAGGACCAAAGTATTCTACTTCTACTACATCATCTCCTCCTACGTCTAGTATTTCTACCGCATCTACGTCAACTACTTCGACTTCTACATCCACAATTCCTTCTACTTCTTTAAAAACCTCGACTGATAGCCCTACTTCCGAAAAACCTGCTACTTCTACATCTTCTTCTACTTCTACATCTTCTTCTACTTCTACCACATCTTCTACTTCTTCTTCCACTTCTTCTCCTACTTATACATCCACATATTCTACTTCTACCTCAGAAATCGGGGTTTCTACTGAAAATAGTTCAGGTGAGTTCAAATTGAATGTTTTCTTCGAAATTACTCCGCTTTTTTATACCGAATATCAGTTTTTAAAATTTTTGAAAATGAAAATCGAAATTTTTCGTATATAGATGTTAATTAAGTAGCTTCGCTCAAGCAGATAACTGGAATTTTTTTCACTACAGCAGTTGACAAATAATAAATTAGAATATGATTAAACATCATAATTCTCACTATATAAGCTAATAGATGTTATAAATAACTAGTAAGACAGCAATAAATGGAATTGATCATGAATGATGATGAATGAACAGTCTTAAATTAATAGATAACTTTGATTAAATAATTTACTAAATTATATCCGTGAGCTTGAATAAATTGCTTGCTGCTAATAGATAATAGTTGATTATTCAATAATAGTAAATAATAATAATATATATTATTATAAAAACAATGTTATAATAAATTTTGTAATTAATATAAAAAATAAAGAAATCGATAAATACTTCATTATTTAATATTAATAAATAAAAATAATGATAATAACAATAACAATAATAATAACCACTGGATTCGATATAAATAAAATTCACGGCGTAACTCTCCCCCCAAAATAAAATTCACGCCCTAATCCTCCCCCTCCCCCACAGCTGCCCACACCCCCCCTGGGGGGCAGGACGCTGCAGGCCCCCACCTCCGCCTGTTGGTTGCCATGACGACCGCAGAGTTCTGCAGACAGAGACAGAGCTTAGCTCTGCTGCTCAGGCTCTGGCTGCAGAGCAGTCTCAGCCACGACACATCGTATGTTGGCTATTATATACCGTGTTGAAATAGGCTTGTTTGTTGAAATGGGTTTATTTATTGTTGAAATATTTTAATTCTGTGTTGATATAGGCTTATTCTTTGTTGATACAGGCTTTTTTTTGTTGAAATAGGCTGATTTTTTGTTGAAATATGGCTGATTCTTATTCTGAAAAGGCTGCTTTTTCGCGGTTATAGTCTGATTTTCTAAATAGGCTGATATTTATTTATTAGGCAGATTTTTACAACGAATAGACCAATTGCCAGTTGAATAACGCTACCTGCTTGTTGAAATAGCGTTGCAACTTTTATTATGTTTACTCTTGGTTTAATATTAATCAACAGGTTCGTTAAATTTTTGCATAATTTTATTGAATTTGTGCATAATTTAACAATTTAAATTTAAGTAATTAAACTTTGATTCAATTTGTTTCAGCATCATCGGCAGCGCCGACATTCATTTCTTCGGTGAACCGAACTGCGTCTATGAAAATCCAACCTCTCTCGACCTCAACCGGTTACCCGACAACAATTTCAACCCAAACCCAGACTACGGTTCCAACATCAACCACATTCCAGCGGATGATTTCAACCCGGATCCCTTATCCACAAACTTGTTTTCCCCGACTCCGGATTCCGCAATTCCGGATGAAGCACCAAAAGCATTACGTCTTACCGGCACAAACCTAAACCTCGGAGAAAACAACGCTTCATATGCGGATTTCAACCCGGATCCTGTATCCACAAATTTATTTTCCCCGACTCCGGCGTCCGTAATTCCGGATGAAGCACCACAAGCGTTACGTCTTACCGGCACAAACCTAAACCTCGGAGAAAACAACGCTTCATATGCGGATGATAAACTTGATGTAGTTGATAAAACCAACTCGTATTTCTACGTGACCAGAAATAAGGAATACGACAGGAAACTAACCGAACAATTCCCGCTTTTCCCGAAGACCAAAAACCTTCCCGTTGAGCTGCAAGCCCTCGCCCAGACTGTGAGTTGTATAGGAATATCCTATTTTCCTATATAAATAATAAATATATTACTATATAATAAATATATTCCTATATAAATAATATTCCTATTTAAATAAAATATATAAGAATATCCTATATAGGAATATCCTATCCTCATCCAAATGTATGGGAAATATTGTACCAATAGTGACTCAGTTGCCCTATATTCCTATATAATTAATAAATATATTCCTATATAAATAAGATATATATGAATATCCTATACAGGAATAACCACTCAGAAGAATGTATGGGACATTTTGTCTCAATAGTGACTCAGTTACTGGGTGTATCACTGATACTTATTTTTTTTTGTCAAACTGAGTCAAGATGACCCACATATGAGCAAAGGTACATCGCTATTTGGGCAACATTTCAAAAATAAAATTTGTGAATAGAAAATTATGAATATGAATAGAAAAATATGAATATGAATGTGTGCTTGGCACATATTTCTATTCGGAACGTAATAACGTTATTATGTACCGACTTCATATTTCTATAAATTTTTATCGCTTTGTCGTTTCTGTTTCAGTATTTTTTTATGGATCGGTCATTGTCGATTTTGTTATTTATTTGCTCTTGAGCTTGTGAATAAAACTATCCAGATTCTTGGGAACAACGATAGTTGATTAGGCTTCCACACAAAGCTTACTATGGCCAAAAACAATTAGCATAGTATTAACTAATATATTTAAATAAATAATACTAATATTTAATACCCATTTCTCAATTAGACTAATTTCATGAACCTGCCTTACCCTCGTAGGTGCTGTCCTCTGCCCTCTTGCTCCTTTATAGGAATTAATTCAAGCTTTACCCTCACAAAAATAAGTGCTACCCTTGCTACTCTTGCTCCTCAATTTAAATTAATCAACAAACCACCATTACCCTCGTAGGTGCTGCCATCTGCCTCTTTTATATAAATAAGTTCATTAATAAGTCCAAACTTTTAAATATACGTCCACTAATGAGTCAGCACCCTTTACCCTCGCAGGAGCTGGAGCTGGTCCTACTCCTACCCTCAGCTGCCCTCGATACTCTTACTCTTTAATTAAATTAATCAATAAACCAGCCTTACCCTCTCAGGTGCTGGAGCTGGAGCTGGTGCTACCCTCAGCTGCCCTCGTGACGACCGAGGGTCTGGGTGCCGCGGGTATCGCCGGCATCATAATTTGCGCGCTGCTCGTCGTCGCGTCAGGGGCCGCCGGCGTCGCTTTCGTGAGTTACATTTTTGAGGGAACTTTTCGATTTTACTTAAAATCTTTAAAATTTTTACATGTGGAGTATTTCTACATCTAAATAATTTTTAAATCTCAAGGATTTTTGCATCTCAGTGATTTTTTACATCTCAATTATTTTTACATCTCAATAATTTTTTTATTTTACTTATTTACTTATTTTACTTAAATTTTACAATTTTTACACGTAGAGTATTTTTACATCTCAATGATTTTTACATTGGAAATCTCATAGTATTTATGGTTGTGACTGAGTACCGGTATTGCTCTTATTTTTGCCTGCCATTTGTTAATGTAGATAACTCCACGATGCAGTTGAGTGGCAGAGACAGTTAGTCTAATTATATCTACTTTATTCTACCCGAATAACCCATTGAAATCTACCCTGGTAGATGATGAACCCACACAAATATGTAGCTGGGACACTTGATCTACTTCATCCCACTCAAAATCTACCGAAATAGCCTCAGTGCCTCTGACATTTGTTCTACTTGTACCCACACAATTCTACCGAAATAACCTTCCAAATCTACCCTGGTAGATGATGCACCGACGCAAGCGTGCGGCTGGGACACTTGATCTACTTCATCCCACTCAAAATCTACCTAAATATTCACATTCCTATGACATTTTGTCTACTTGTACCCTCACAATTCTACCAAAATAACCTGTCAAATCTACCGTGGTAGATGATGCACCGACGCAAGCGTGCGGCAGAGAACTACTACGGCAAGCGCTGTACGCCGGTCTCGATGGATGCGTATAGCGTAGACAGCGTCTCTGTCTACCATTCCTTCCGGCGCAAGAGCAAGAGGAATAGATCTACCCACTCAGTCAAGTCATACCTCAACCAGGGCTTCGAAGATCCAGTCAGTAAACTGAGGCAATCTCAGTCCATTATGTGGAGAAAAACTCGTATAAACTCTGTCAGTAAACTTAGGCAATCTCAGTCCCTTATGCGTAGAAAAACTCGTATAAACTCAGTCAGTAAACTTAAGCAATCTCAGTCCATTATGCGTAGAAAACTGAGGCAATCTCAGTCCATTATATGTAGAAAACTTGAAAAATCTCAGTCCATTATATGTTGAAAACTTGGACAATCTCAGTCCATTATACAGTATGTAGAAAACTTGGACAATCTCAGCCCATTATATGTAGAAAACTTAGACAATCTCAGTCTATTATATGTAGAAAACTTGGACAACCTCAGTCCATTATATGTATGTAGAAAACTGAGGCAATCTCAATCAGTGAACGTAGAAAACTTATATCATCTACAATTGAAAATTATTATTACTACTGTAGATGTAAAGAGATAACGCTGCTGGCTGAATTCGATCCACTACGAGAGTTTATTATACCTGTAGATGTAGAAAATGTATGGTAAAGGTAGAATTGGACGATAGGTCGTAGAATGGAGATAGGCATATGAATTAGGAAACTTGCTGATTACGAGTTAATCACTAATTAGTAGGTAATGCAATTCAACTTAGCAATGTTTGGTAGCAAGTTGATGCCACATACCATTATAGTTATTTATAAGGTTCTGATAATAAGCATAATAATGAAAAATTATATCGTTCAAATTTCTTTAATTAATATAAATAAGCAGGATATTGTGTAATATTTGTAACAAAAACGCTATACCAACCCAGTAGTACCATGTTATGAAAGACAGGTCAAAAATGATTATGAAAAATATATAAAATGAAAAAATATATATAAATATTCATATCTATGAAATGAACAATTTATTTCCTTTTTTTAATAAATAAAAGTAATAGTTGCTGCTATCACAAGCTACTCATATAGGTCAAAAATGACTATGAAAAAAATATAAAATAGAAAATATATATAAATAAATATAAATATATAAAAATAAATTATTTTATTTAAATGAAAAAATATTCAAGTTGCCGCTATCAAAAGCCCCTCCCGCCCCCTGGACTTCGCACAGCTCACACACTTTGTCTCCGACATGGACGGCGTCCACGCTGAGTTTACGTCCATACCCGTCACGTCCCCAGACTACGACGAGCTCCCGCCCAACGTCCAGGACAAGAACAGGTCCTCCTTAGCATTGTTATCATTGTTATCATTGTTATTATGAGTCAGAGTAATTACCTATAGGTCAACGTCCAGGACAAGAACAGGTGCTGCGCATCTTTGTTATCGTTGTTATTATGAGTCAGAGTAATTCCCTATAGGTCGACGTCCAGGACAAGAACAGGTGCTGATTTGCATTGTTATCGTTGTCATCATTGCTTTAATCGTTATCATTATTATCGTTATTATCATTGTTATGACGAGTTAAAGCAATGCCCTATTGGCCAACGTCGAGGACAAGAACAGGTGCTACTTATCATTGTTCATTGTTTCCATTGTTATTATTGTTGTGATGAGTTAAAGTAATTCCCTATTGGCCACCGTCCGGGACTCGAATAGGTCAGAGGATACGCCATCAAAAATAGTTAAGAGTTTGCACTGCACGCTTTTAAAGCGAAACCTGCCAATCACAGGGAGAAAATCTGCCGCTACGTGTACTTAGGCCGCTACGTGTACTTAGGCCGCTGCGTGTACTGTTTATCATTATTGGGAGTAATTCCTGTATTAAGCTGGCAACAGCACCGAGATGAGCCATGGGTTTGAGCATCAGTAAGCGCGGTTCATTTCACGATGTCGATAGTGGACGGGGCATGATAGGCGTCGAATGTGGTGCAGCAGCATGGTCGTGGTAGGCGTTGAAAGTGGTGGATCAGCATGGTTAGGTTAGGTTAGGTTAGTTTAGGCTAGGTTAGGTTAGGTTCATTTCACGATGTCAATAGTGGGTGGGGCATGACCGGCGCCGAAGGTGATGCATCAGCATGGGCGTGGGTGGTGTACAAACGAACTGTAAGTGGAAATGTCAAAATATTGACAAAATATCAGCATCAGAGTGGCCACGGTAGGCGTTGAAGGTGATGCATCAGCATGGTCGTTGGTTGTGTAAAAATGAACTTTGTGTATATATAGATTAATGTTAAAATATTAACAAAATTGTATGGTTTCCCCGCAGATACGCTAACGTGATCCCACTGAACGAGACGCGGGTGTTGCTGCAGGGCTTCAAGGGCTGCCCGGACAAGCAGTACATCAACGCCAACTATGTTGCGGGGCCACATGGCGAGCCGCAGTACTACATAGCCATGCAGGTATGTGGCGGGGCCACATGGCGAGCCGCAGTACTACATAGCCATGCAGGTATGTGGCGTGGCCACATGGCGAGCCGCAGTACTACATAGCCATGCAGGTATGTGGCGGGGCCACATGGCGAGCCGCAGTACTACATAGCCATGCAGGTATGTGGCGGGGCCACATGGCGAGCCGCAGTACTACATAGCCATGCAGGTATGTGGCGGGGCCACATGGCGAGCCGCAGTACTACATAGCCATGCAGGTATGTGGCGGGGCCACATGGCGAGCCGCAGTACTACATAGCCATGCAGGTATGTGGCGGGGCCACATGGCGAGCCGCAGTACTACATAGCCATGCAGGTATGTGGCGGGGCCACATGGCGAGCCGCAGTACTACATAGCCATGCAGGTATGTGGCGGGGCCACATGGCGAGCCGCAGTACTACATAGCCATGCAGGTATGTGGCGGGGCCACATGGCGAGCCGCAGTACTACATAGCCATGCAGGTATGTGGCGGGGCCACATGGCGAGCCGCAGTACTACATAGCCATGCAGGTATGTGGCGGGGCCACATGGCGAGCCGCAGTACTACATAGCCATGCAGGTATGTGGCGGGGCCACATGGCGAGCCGCAGTACTACATAGCCATGCAGGTATGTGGCGGGGCCACATGGCGAGCCGCAGTACTACATAGCCATGCAGGTATGTGGCGGGGCCACATGGCGAGCCGCAGTACTACATAGCCATGCAGGTATGTGGCGGGGCCACATGGCGAGCCGCAGTACTACATAGCCATGCAGGTATGTGGCGGGGCCACATGGCGAGCCGCAGTACTACATAGCCATGCAGGTATGTGGCGGGGCCACATGGCGAGCCGCAGTACTACATAGCCATGCAGGTATGTGGCGGGGCCACATGGCGAGCCGCAGTACTACATAGCCATGCAGGTATGTGGCGGGGCCACATGGCGAGCCGCAGTACTACATAGCCATGCAGGTATGTGGCGGGGCCACATGGCGAGCCGCAGTACTACATAGCCATGCAGGTATGTGGCGGGGCCACATGGCGAGCCGCAGTACTACATAGCCATGCAGGTATGTGGCGGGGCCACATGGCGAGCCGCAGTACTACATAGCCATGCAGGTATGTGGCGGGGCCACATGGCGAGCCGCAGTACTACATAGCCATGCAGGTATGTGGCGGGGCCACATGGCGAGCCGCAGTACTACATAGCCATGCAGGTATGTGGCGGGGCCACATGGCGAGCCGCAGTACTACATAGCCATGCAGGTATGTGGCGGGGCCACATGGCGAGCCGCAGTACTACATAGCCATGCAGGTATGTGGNGGTACTTGGGGACTTGCAGGGTACTTGGGGACTTGCAGGGTACTTGGGGACTTGCTGGGTACTTGGGACTTGCTAGGTACTTGGGGACTTGATGGGTACTTGGGGACTTGCAGGGTACTTGGGGACTTGCAGGGTACTTGGGGCTTGCAGGGTACTTGGGGACTTGCTGGGTACTTGGGGATTTGGTGGGTACTTGGGGACTTGGTGGGTACTTGGGGACTTGCTGGGTACTTGGGACTTGCTGGGTCCTTGGGGACTTGCTGGGTACTTGGAGACTTGCTGGTACTTGGGGACTTGCTGGGTACTTGGGGACTTTATGGGTATTAGGGGACTTAGTGGGTACTTGGGACTTTGTGGGTACTTGGGACTTTGTGGGTACTCGGGGACTTTGTGGGTACTTGGGGACTTTGTGGGTACTTGTGGACTTTGTGGGTACCCGGGGACTTTGTGGGTACTCGGGGACTTTGTGGGTACTTGGGACTTTGTGGGTACTTGGGACTTTGTGGGTACTCGGGGACTTTGTGGGTACTTGGGGACTTTGTGGGTACTTGTGGACTTTGTGGGTACCCGGGGACTTTGTGGGTACTCGGGGACTTTGTGGGTACTAGGGGACTTTGTGGGTACTTGGGGTTAATGGTGGAGGGTACTTTAAAAGAAGGGGACTTAGTGCGGGGTGGTACTTGGGGCCTTGATGGTGTTTTTATGAGGTTAAGAGGTTTTCAAGAGGTTCTCAGTGTGTGTGATTTTAATAGGTTCTACCGCGGGGTAGAACCTATTACATTGATTTAGATGATGTCTTTTATTCAGTTCTCTTCACTCAATTAAGCTGTATAACTTCAACAGCAGCTCATAATTCAATTAACCTAGTGTTATGCATGTATAACCTTATACTATATGATCTTTTACTCGATATAGCCACATTACAATCTTATACCGTACTCGAAATAACCGATGTAGTGCAACATAGAACATTCTTCGATTTCGCTTGGTGGATGTCGCATGATCGACGTCGAAAGCGGTGCATCGGCATGACCATAAGCATTAAAATAATTCCAAGTATTTACCTTTTATAAGGGTGGATTTTTATGTCATGAATATTTGCCAAAGTAATGCCACAATTAAATTTATCATTACCCTCATCACCTCCCACACCCCGCAGGTCCTAATCACCTCCCGCCCCCCGCAGGTCCTAATCACCGCCCGCACCCTGCAGGTCCTAATCACCTCCCGCACCCCGCAGGTCCTAATCACCTCCCGCCCCCCGCAGGTCCACTAATCACCTCCCGCACCCCGCAGATCCTAATCACCCCCACACCCCGCAGGTCCTAATCACCTCCCACACCCCGCAGGTCCTAATCACCTCCCGCCCCCGCAGGTGACCCTGAGGTCCCGTGACATGCGGGACGGGTTCGTGGTGTCGAGCGTGGTGCTCAAGAACCTGGAGAACAACCTGACGCGGGAGCTCACCCACCTCTGGTACACGGGCTGGCCCGCCACGGGCGTGCCCCACGACGAGAAGCCCTTCATCGCCTTCATCGGGGCCGTGCGACGGGCCAAGAAGACGATGCGGGCCAAGGGCCCCATCATCGTGCACTGCAGGTAGGCCTTAGTGGGTCATGGCAAGTGGGTCATAGAGTCGTGGATGATGAGGGACTAGAGCTGGGGATGAGGGACTAAAGATAACCGTCCACCCGTCCACAGCCCTGTCAATACCCCGTCACTAACCGTCCACCCGTCCACAGCCCAGGCACGGGCCGGACGGGCACGTTCATCACCATCGACCGCTGCCTGCGTCAGTTCGAGGACGGGCGCACAGTGGACGTGCCAGGGACCGTGCACAGCGTACGGCGGCACAGGGCGGGCGCCGTGCAGACCAGCGACCAGTACGCCTTCATCTACAGGGTACGTCAACTTTATTTATAGATAATATTAATATACATATATTATACGGCTCATATAATATAATAATATGAGCCGTGCTTTATATTTAACCGTACTTTATAATGGGCCCCAGCTTCATCTACAGGGTACGTTTACTGCCTCTGTACTGGCGGCCATTGTTTTGTGATGGAACTCTTTATATTGACCCCAGTTTATAATGGGCCCCAGTTTATAATGGGTCCCAGTTTATAATGGGTCCCAGTTTATAATGGGTCCCAGTTTATAATGGGCCCCAGTTTATAATAGGCCCCAGTTTATAATGGGTCCCAGTTTCTAATGAGCCCCTGCTTCTAATGGCCTCCAGTTTATAATGGGCCCCAGTTTATAATTGGTCCCAGTTTCTAATGAGCCTCAGTTTCTAATAGCCTCCAGTTTATAATGGGCACCAGTTTATAATGGGCCACAATTTATAATGGGTCCCAGTTTATAATGGCTCCCAGCTTCATCTCTAGAGTACGTAAAGTTTATATAGGTATATTATATGATGCACTTTATAGTAAACCACTCTTTATAATGGGCCCACGTTTATAATGGGACCCCGTTGATACTGGGCCTCCGTTGATACTGGTCCCCAGTTCATAATAAGCCACGCTTTGTAATGAGCCCAAGTTCATAATGGGCCCAAGTTCATAATGGGCCCAAGTTCACAATGGGCCCAAGTTCATAATGGGCCCAAGTTCATAATGGGCCCAAGTTCATAATGAGCCCAAGTTCATAATTGGCCCTAGTTCATAATGGGCCGAACTTTATAATGAGCTCCAGTTTATAATACGTTATGCATGAAAGTATGTACACATTAATAATACCTATTTGAAGTAATACTCACAATATGTAGTGCTGAACAAGGGATTTGTTGAGTGTTGAAATGATAAAAAACTTGATTCAAATTTACTACGATTAAGTTCTGAAATTTGGAAATTTAATTCATGGTTATTTTTAATTGCCAATTTTTTTGTGCAGGTGGTGAACTTGTATGCTTCGAAATTGTCATCAGGAAGCCTAGACTCTTTATAGGTCTAGGGTATAGACTCTTCTAGAGGTCTAGGTGATAGGACTAGATGGTCTTACCTACAGGTATAGGCGACACGTCTAGTGGAAGATTGAGGTCTAGGTGATAGGATTAGCCCTAGATGATAGTTTTTTCATGTCTAGTGAAAGATTGAGGTCTAGGTGATAGGACTAGATAGTCTTTCCTACAGGTATAGGCTACACGTCTAGTGAAAGATTTCTTTACATGGCATGGCATAGACCTCGATAAGACTATCAATAATCAGGAATAAATGTAGGTAGACTATTATTTTTCTAGGCGTCATGCCTAGTTAATAGTGAACTTCTAGAAGCCTG
Organism: Hyalella azteca; assembly: GCF_000764305.2. NCBI lineage: Eukaryota > Metazoa > Arthropoda > Malacostraca > Amphipoda > Hyalellidae > Hyalella > Hyalella azteca. The sequence continues at coordinate 254,481 of NW_025933599.1, forward strand.
GAAGCAGAAGGTTCAGTCACAAATCTAGAAGAAAGTCGGCTTTCTAGTGCAGCTAAAATACAGACTTTTTCTTTAAGACTTCATGGCAATGTGAAGAGATATTGTAAATAGGCTTGCAGTTACCACATATGCCTGTCTAGTTTTAGTTTAAATTAAATAAGTTAACCGTTACAATAATGCAACATTTAGAGTCTACTGAACGCTTCAAAAATTTATTTTTGAACTCAAAGTGCTTGAAATATGAAAAAACAGATTGGATTTGCTTTCATAAAAGTTATTTTCGTGAAATGTTTGCCTTCATTCTTAACTTCACTTACTTCACTACGTCAAGTTTGTATACGAATTTCAGTTTTCTTTCCTTTTAATTCCACTTGATTTCTAAAACTAGAATGTAATTCCAAATCTTCGACGATAACTCATTCCTCCATTTGTAACACACGTCGTCTTAAGTCTCGAATCTCACAATCAAACCAAAAATGACATGACCAATAGCTAAGCACTTTATCATTTTACTTGTATTTTCATTTGTATAAAATATAGGAATCTCTTAACTTTGTATCCGTTCAATTTATGACCGTTACGTAATTTTAACATAGGGAGGTTAGATGAAAGAGGTTGTTTTTCTTGTGAGATATTATGCATGCGACTGGTTCAACGTCAGAGCAATGGGGGTATTAGCTGTAAAATAATAATTTTTTTAAATATTAGTAGTTATTCAGTGTTTGACAATCGCTTCCGAATTTAGTTTCTGGCTTGAGCTTCTAGCTGATACTAGCTCGAGCTTGTTTACCGATTTAATCTTCTTTTAGAATAACGTGAATAGAATGTGAAGCATTGCATTACGGGGTATTAGCAGCAAAATAATAATTTTGTTTTTGCAAATATTTGCAGTTATTTAGTGTTTGACAATCTCTTCCGAATTCAGTTTCTGGCTTGAGCTTCTAGCTGATACTAGCTCGAGCTATTGTACTGATTTAATCATTTTTAGCGCATTTTCTCATTTATGGAAAAATGCCCCATTGTACTCGTCATGTCCGTCCGTCCGTCTGTCCGTAACTTCACGTTTTCATCGACGAGAAAATGCGCTCTGTTACTCCCTGTAGTGAGTCCTGAGTTATATTTTTTAGAATAACGTGAATATAATGTGCAGCATTACGACGGCATAAAGTCACAAAAGCAGTTGATTGCATGTAACTGTCGATGGTGTTTTGCCACAATACTGATGTTGATGCTTAAATCATATGGCGTTATCGCAATTTGATTGTTAGTGTCGACTTTAAATATAGAAATTTATGAGTGCCTGTAAACTATGGCAGCTTCACAAACGCTTCCCACAAACGAGGCAAGGCGTTTTAACGTTGAATTTACGCAAAGACTTAACGTTGTTTATACGTTATTCTGAGCGCATGGATTGCAAAAGATTTTGTTCATTAGGATGTAAAGTTTGTACATTTGGTGCTAATTGTTTCGCATCTTTGTTTCCATAAATGTTTTTCACAATCTTGCGTTTGGACGACTATGCACTCCATATTATTTAATTTATATTCACATAATCATGTAGATATAATTACATCTATCATCTGTATTAATCTAATTTGTATACCAAAATTTGTCTCGGATTATTCCTAGAATTTTTGCCATCTTTAACGTTATTTACTCAAGGAAAGTTTTAGTCTCACAGAAGATTTGAGTTGAAAATTTAAATCTTTGCTCTCTCAGAAGAATTGGCTTTGTAATCGATGGAATTCAATCTTATTAAAATTTGAGCTATTTTAGCTTCGATCTTTATTGTAATTTCGATTCAATCTTTAACTCGAAACAAAATTTGTTTGTTGGCAGACCATGACGATGTAACTGCTAGTGTTGTTTTTTGATATTGATCGCTCAATTAAGTGTTAGCAAATTGTGAATTTTTAGTTAAAAACTTGTGGTTTAAATATTTCCACAGGTTTAAATATTGTGGTTAAATATTTTCGCGCTAGTACTGCAGCCTTTTTACTATAACAATCTTCAGTGCTATTACTTTGTCACATTTTAGGAACACTGCAAAGAACGTAAATTAGTTTTTTCTGTAAATTACCAACTTGGAACTCTTAATGTCATAAACGAATTGTTTTCATTAATACCTTTTACAATTATTTTTAATGTTACCAACTCTAACGTCACTAACGAAATGTGTTCACTAATTAAAACCATTTACAATGATTTTTACAATAATATTATTCCTTGTCCTTTAAAGTTTTCAATGGCTTGAAGACTGTTTCTTAATCGTAACAATTTAGGCTTGTAAATATTTCACTCGAACGATATTAATCTACTGTAACCGTTATTATTATTATATTAATAACGATGAATGGATGTGATAACGTGATATTGCCTAGTATTTCTGGGACCACTGTAGTGAACTGTATTTTGAAATATACATGATACACATATAATAGTTTAAAATATCCCTTTGTATGACATTTGTACGTAGTAGTCAGGCCGTTTTCTTAATTTCTACAAAAAATCTTGTTGCAGTTATACAAACTCAAGTTACATTACGAGCGTTTTAAAACGATAATATGAAATTGTTCCAAAAAATAAGTTGGTTCATATTTAATACGAAAGTTACGAAATTCTATCAATTTATTTTTCGCTTCCAATTACAAATTATCAAAGTAAAACATTGTAGCAAGAAGATAAGGCAAATAATTCACAATTTTCTTCGACATTTTCCCGGAAAATTAGAAAAAAAACAACCATTACAACTATCCGCCTTACAAGAATTAATGATATGTCAACTCCACGCCAACAAACCATCTTTTCTTAACAATCACTAGTCATACTAAACAATCACTAGTCATGTTAAACAATCACTAGTCACACTAAACAATCACTAGTCATACTAAATAATCACTAGTCATACTGAACAGTCACTAGTCATACTAAACAGTCACTAGTCATACAAAACAATCACTAGTCATACTAAACAATCACTAGTCATGTTAAACAATCACTGGTCATGCTAAACAATCACTACTAGTCAAACTAAACAATCACTAGTCATACTAAGCAATAGCGAGTCATAGTAAACAATCACTAGTCATGCTAAACAATCGCGAATCATAGTAAACAATCACTAGTCATACCAAACAGTCACTAGTCATACTGAACAGTCACTAGTCATACTAAACAATCACTAGTCATACAAAAATCCTGAGTACATAAGCAGTTAATCATTAACCCGGCAACATTAGTAAAGTAATTATTTTTTAGACAAGATTCAGTAAGGCATGTAAGGAAAACAAGAGCTGAAACTTGCATCAATTACTAAACAATAATTCGGAGAATATAGTAGCCCTTATTTAAAATATATTGAAAATGTGTTTTTAAAAGGTACAAAATAGCTGCAAAGCGATGTTGGCTGGAAATCGGGTAGGTTCGACACTAGAATATCATAGTTAACTTTAGATTATTAAATGTAGAATATTATTTGTACATTTGGTGCAGTAAAGAGGATGGTTAGTGACGTATGGGACAAAAATTCGTTTTTGTTGCATGAATCTTCTAACCAATTCTTTTATACATAAACATGAAGAAATTGAATTGATTATTCCACCACAAAAAATGACAAATATTGTATTGTGCAACACATGTTTTAAGGTCCTATGGTAATATCACAATTTAGGAAACTCTTAATATGAACGATTTCACTAATATTATCATGTGCAAGCTTCAAGAAATTTGGTTTATTTGAAATCTATACGAAAATTTTGAAAACAAATGATAGCATAAATTATTTTGTTGATCACAGAATACGAGAACAAACCTCAAAAAATTTAGCTGATTGAAATTTAAACTGAAAAAATAACAAATCAGATGCTGGTTTACAGCAAAATAAAACAATAATTGGATCAAAACATACAAACATGAACTAAAGACTAAGGATTTATCCGTGGTGAAAATTGATTTTATTTTAATAAGTACACAGCTGTAACGTTACTGTTGGATACAATACAATTATTGTGGAGTTTGTTAGAAAAATATCCCTTTTAAAAACAGTTATTTTCAGATCAACATTATCTTGAATGTCCGCGCTTGAACCTGAGTTCTAAAAAATGTGGAAAAAATCCTTTAACCTGATCAGATCTGTATTTAATCAAGAAACTTATTTCATAATTAAAATATTTCACCCTATCTCTAAAAAAATATAATTATTTTTTTTTTCAAAAAACGATGTGCAGTCCTAATATGGCGATGCCCAAATTCGAAATATCTTTCTTTTCTGGAGCTATTAGCTAAAAATATTTTCAATACCGATAACTGTATTCAATATTTCATTTATTTCCTCACTAAAAACAATCATTAAAAGGACATTACAATGGAAATAGTCGTGAAAGAGTAGGTATATCTTAACATCAAAATGTGGAATGTTTGCTCAGCTATTGTTGATTAGCCAAGCTGTGAGAATAATGCCACATCAGCATCATCGTCAGTCAGGAATACCTATTTGAATTATAAGTCAATAAACCTGATACTAGCTATCCAAACTAGTTTGTAAGACTTTCCTACAAAAATTCTGCTTTGATTTACCTGACACTAGCATTCCAAACTAGTTTGTGAGACTTTCCTGCAAAAATTCTGCTTTGATTTACCTGACACTAGCAACCTGTAAATAAATAAGATAATTAGTCGTGCCAAGAGTCGGGGATATTGCAGTCTTTGTCGGTGTGCACCAGCAGGTCAAAGGCACCTGTAAATAGATAAGATAATTAGTCATGCCAGGAGTCGGGGATGTTGCAGTCTCTGTCGGTGTGCACCAGCAGGTCAAAGGCACCTACAAATAAATAAGATAATTAGTCGTGCCAGGAGTCGGGGATGTTGCAGTCTTTGTCGGTGTGCACCAGCAGGTCAAAAGCACCTGTAAATAAATTACATACCTATTGGAGTGAAACTTGAAAACCTAAAATGAAGATTTCTACTTAAGAGTACCGCGAACAAAATTTAAGGTAATTAATCTTTCTGCATTGTTGAAATCACTAAACCAAATTGAAAAAACTTTTTTGACAGCTACAATAAGCATGTTGGTAACTATGAGACTCAATACGATTACCATCATGCTTTCAGCGGGTCCAAAAGAATTTTAGTGATGAAAATTCATAATTTGATTCATAGACTAGTGATTAAATTGCTTAACTATTCATTTGCTATCGCAAAAACATTAACTCAAATTCAGGGATACTTTTAGCCAATGAAGTAGGCTTGTAGTTATGATACATGCTTACAATTACAAATTTGATTATACAGAAAAAAACATTGCTTCACCAGCTACTCAGTTTTTCTAGCAAATACAACTTGTACAAGGATCATACAATTCACTTAATAAAAATTTAAAAGAGAAGAAAACTCCACATAAATTCAGCATATCACTATTGAAAATGTTTTGGAGTCCAGCTCCATTATTAGTGTGATAAATCTTGAACACAAATACAATCAGAACTTAATAAAGTTTGGAATCAATCAAAATTATTTTTATATATTTTAGTTTGAAGCCTATAATCAACAGATTACTGAGAACCATGAGAAATTACATCAACTGTTTATAAACATTAAATTGATGTTGAATCAATTTATACACACTATAACTCATTTTTTTAGCTATAAAAATGCCCAACACATAGAGGAGCGTTATTGCAATCACACAAATATTGCACAATTAGGAGAAGGCAATTTATCACATTGCCTATCATCAGACAGAAGGAAGGTGTCACAATTTATCTTTAGAAACATAAAAATAGTTTGGTTGGGTGATATTAAAGTACTATAGCACAAACATTGCTGGTCAAGTAGAGGCAGGAAGGTAACACATGCTGTGATTTGCCTGATGACGTCACGCATTTCACGCTGGATCAGCTTCAGGTCCTTCTCACCCACAGCTTCCCTGTCATCAATAATACTTTCATTAAAAAATATAACTCAGTAAGCTCTACAGGCCTAATATTTTGGAAAACTTAGTTTAGGACTTCACTCGTGCTACAGTTAAATTTTGAAGAAAATTGGTGACATGATGGTGGGAAGGGTTAGACCACTTGGCATGGAATAACCCTACTCACTGCAGTGAGTGACAGAGAGTGCATTTTCTTGTCAACCAAAACGTGAAGTCACAGACAGATGGATGGTCAGACAGACGGACAGACAGACAGACGGACGGACATGATGAGCACAATAGGGCATTTTTTCAATAAATGAGAAAATCCACTAAAAATGACCATTAAAATTGAGGAGAGATTATTTCACTAATATTTTTGAAATCAGTAGCATTTACTTTTCTCCAAACAACTAACTTCAACTACAGCAATTATATTTAAATATTATTACCAATACCTATCTATCAAAAAATAACATAAATGTTTATTCAATATTTGAATGCTAGAATATGAGAAATTTATAATTTCAATCTTTACAAAGAGATAGACGTACTTTTTTACATCATTATCATTGTGCTGAGCTGTAGCCTCACAGTCAATCTGGAAGTCCCAGCGCTCGAGTACCTCCTTCGTAGCCACAGAGTTGATCACCAGAACCAGACGCTTGATTTGGCCCTTCTCCAGCCAGTCTGGAAAATCCCAATGCTTTGCATCAGAAATAACATAGAACACAATTTTTTTAGTACTTCATTCCCAACAGATAAATAACATTGCAATAACAAGACATGAATAACAACATTGATGGATGTCTGGTCATTTGGTTTGGTACCAAATTAGAAAATAACAAAATAATCCCAAAAAGTATGGGGTAGTGTAATTTATCGTTGAGCATGAATCACTAATGAAAATCAATACCTATAGTGTTTGTTTTATAGCTCATCATTGGTCAGAATGGGGTCACATTTTATGAGATGAATTACCTTTGATTTGTGCAAGAACATCTTTAAGATATGTATTCACTCCTTTGTCATCACTAACAAAAAGAGTAAGGCCATATTCCTGCTTGTATGTGAAGCTCTCGGGAGCATAGATGCCTCGCTGGTATAAGATGCTGTTGATACCATAGTCTGCACAAAAAACAATTTAGCACTGTATGATTAGTTGTTAATAATATTTACCACTAAATACTATTACTGGATATACTGAATATTCAAAACTTCACATTCCAATAAAATGTCATTTGGTAACTTGCTTTTCCATCTCCAAGCACCAGCAAGAAATTGGTTTGGCTTATTGAAAAAATTAATAAGAAAATTGGTAATAAAAACTATGCTCTAGTCTTCAATCAAACCTGCATAAATGATGAACTTTTCCCTAACTACACTAGTAGGTATACATATGTATATTCACACCATACATTACACATCCAGAATTATGTACCATGTAAGAGCATAATATCAGTTAGTTTAAAAAATTGGGCTTGTCTAAAATAGAAAAATAAAAATTGTTCTAAAAAGAATGATGGGCTTTAATTATATATATATACCTACTCATTTTGGAACTTGACATTGTGGGATCTTTGAGACATTTGAGTGGTTGGTGCAGTGCTTAAAAAATGTCAGAATGGCTACCAATATACTTTTCTCCAGAAAGAAAAATCTTCTAGAAGAAAACACATCAGAATTAATTTGTGAGTTAAAATTAAAACATTGAAATTGTGAACATTAATATAGGAAAATGTGCCTTGCCAACAGATTAATTCATTTTATAAAGTCTAACAACAATTATATATTATTAGTAATTTAGTTGCTGCAAATGGCTTGCTGGGATCTTAAAGTTAACAAACAACCCTACATAAAGAAATACTCACAGAAAAATTCAGATACAAGTTTAGCTGAGCCTTTCAAAGTGATGATGTTCTTGGTGGCAGCTTCAGTAGGGTTAGCCATTTGACTGAAGATGAAGTGACAACACTTTTCCAAAAAAAAAGCAACTCTGAAATCTCTAAGAATATAAATATGTTAAGGTATTAATTAAATGTGCCAACTGATAACAATAAAACTGTATAAAAATGTTTAGAAACATTTGCCTTAAGTCAAGTTAGTAAGAGAAGAAAAATTAGAAAAAAAACTATATACGGTGATATAGTTTTCTTTCTAATTTTTCCTCTTTTTGACATAATCAGATTGAGATTATCCTGCGCATTAGGTACTGCAAACTGCATGGAACATTGCTTTTAGGAAGCTCATTTAGGCTGGGAAAATTCACCAAAAACAAAATCTTCCAGACAGGCACAAATTATAAAAAATTTATTACTATATCACGATTATCGCCACAGCCACTAACCTAACCTAACCTAGCACAATTTTTGGGTTTTACATAGGTTTACAGTCATTCCCAGATCGATATAGATCATTTCCAGCCAAAAAAAATTTTCTGATTCTTCCAATTTTTCGCCTATTTTGTTGATTTTTGCCTGATTTTTTTTTGACAAATTAGAGCCTCAGGCGTGTCCCCCCCCTAAAACCCCCAGTTCCCAATGGGTCCCCCATTATTGTTTTCTATAGAAAATATATAAAAAATCAGAAAGAACGGTTTTCTGATGCAGACCGCCAAAAATGGATTTCAGATTCTTAATCTACATCCCAAAAAACATATAATAAAAAAAAACACCCTTTTTCTTGATACACTTAATCTAAAGTAATACCATAATATTATGTAGGGCAATCTTGCAGTTTCATCTATTGTCAATGCCTATTTGCCAAATAAGTTTCCACTTAGCAGAAACTGCACATAGGCTTGCAGATGCAGATCATGCAGTTGCAGGCTTGCCCTCTTTTGTCCCTTTTTAGAATGTTAGTTGTAACACTAAAAACTATAAAATACTAGTTGGGACTTGGTATCAGGATTGGGATTTTTGTTTTTGGTCTTGTTTTGGAATTTGGAAATATGAATCAAATCCTGTGGCCGTTAGTCAAAAAAATTTTCTGATTTTTTCCAATTTTTTGCCAATTTTGTTGATTTTTGCCTGATTTTTTTTTTGACGAATTAGAGCCTCGGGCGTGTCCCCCCGGCCCCCCCCCCTAAAATTCCCAGTTCCCCACTAGTATGGAATATATCTACTTGGCGAGCCGCGACTGAATTTTTATTTGCGAAGTGCAAACCGCGATTTTTTAATCAAACAAAAATTTATGACATTCGAGCCGCGAGATTTCATACCTACTGAAATTATATGATATTAGAGCCGCGATATTTCAGACAAAAATAGGACTTTTCCAGACTAGGTTCCCCACGGATCCCCCATTGTCGTTTTCTATAGAAAAATATTAAAAAAATCAGAAAAAATTGGTTTTGTGATGCCAACCGCAAAAAGCGGATTTCAGATCCTTAATCTACACCCCAAAAAAGATATAATTTATAAAAAACTTTTTTTTGATGCACTTAATCTAAGGTAATACCAATATTATTAATATTATAATTCTCTAAATTGTAAATTATATTATATAATTTACAATTTAGTGAATTTACAAAAGGGCTTTAGACTAAACTGAGTTTAGACGTTTGATGATTTGCATTTGAGCCACATTATTATTTATTGATCATATCAGCATTCAGCAAAAGAGTCATGGAATTTATACTCTATACCAGGAAAAATATTGATCACAGTTTATTTCTACGTCTACCGTCAGTGCGGAACAATGCCAAAAACTTTATTAGGTAGGCTAGTCACTTGCTAAGTTCAGAGTGTTCAATAACTTTTCATTAGAAACGGCCTATTTTATGAATTAGCTAAATTTTTCAAATAATCTTAATAATTGAAAGAAATCAATCTTCGTGAGATAAGATGATAGTTAAATAGTGACTTTTATGATGCATATAATACGCACACATAGTTTCAAAATTTTCGCCATGCAGTTTACTCAATTTTCTCCAGAGAGCAAGCTCTGCAAAACCGTGTCAGTTTTTTTTATAATTGATTTTAAGACTTCGGGTATGAATATATCACACCTCCCAGCCTGAGCACATACCGTGTCAGTCAACGCTCACTTTATTTGTAAACAACGCGGTGGCCGCTGGGTTTTAAATGACTACAGGTCAGACTGATAAAGCAACTGTGAAGACAACTTGTAAATTAGAGAGGTTGTAATTTCATTGATGTAAATGAGCTGCGACGCAGTCGATTCACTCCTGGAATAGTATTATTTGTTCACCTTGTAGGCTCATTAGTTCAGGTTGATGTTTTTCCAGTTTATTTATTATATAAATTATCGATATTACGAAAAAATTTATTCCGTGTGAAGTTTTGTTAATATCCTGGCTTGGTTTAGGACTTTAGGTCAATCACAAGTTCCACTAATAGATATTGCTCAGTTGTTAGGTTAGGTTAAATTGTTTTACCGTTGGGAGCAGCAGACTGAATCGACATTTCTCGGAACTCACCCGCGAATTCGCCAGTGGACTCAAACACATAACGCAACTCTTGCACAACCGAACCAATCATAAGTCTTTAAATTCCAAACGAATCTGCCTGAAATTTAGAATAAAACTTATTACTAGCGATGCGACGCCGGAAGAGCTAATTAAAAACAGGTTTTTAAGTCATTCAGTTTTTGACTGAAACGAAACTTTTAGAAAATTAAGTCAAATTATCTTAAGATTGGTTAAGATAGGATAGTATCAACTAGGATACGTAGAGCAGTATGCTGTAATAATGAATTACCTTACCTAATCAACCGGACCCAAATCTTACTTATCTTAACATAACCTAACTTTTTTCAGGTTTTGTTTTAATCTAAAAATAAAGGTTGTAAAAATATGTTATGATTCCTCCCGTGCCACATCGCTTATAGTTCGGTATTATCTGAATTTCAAGCAGATCGCTCCAGAATTGAAGGACTCTTGATTGGATCAGCTGCGCAAAATGTAATTTTTTCCTGTTAGTTAATCCAAAACGAAATGATGAAAAAACCTGAAATAAAAACCCCTACGGTACATAGGTATTAATTTATATTTTAAATTTTAGGCAGATCCGTTCCGAATTGAAGGACTTACGATCGGTGCAGTTACTCAAAATCTGCGTTTTGCGTTTGCGTGCGAAGGAGTGAGCAATGTGTGTACGAGGACAAAGAAGCTTGAAATTCAGCCTATTGATTGAGGATTATGACGCTTCCAAGCCTCTGTTATCGACGTCTGCGTGGGGACCTCTTTGAAGTATACAAGTAAACCCACGGTTTATACAAGGTTTCAGAAGGATTACTGGAATTTGAAACAAAAACCAGCACCAGGGGCCACGGCTATAAACTAAAAAACTGCGTTGTAACACATCAATGCGACAACATTTCTTCTCGCTTCGAGTCACCGATATGTGGAACAGCCTCCCTGATAGCATCGTTGACGCTCCAAGTATGAACGTCTACAAGAACAGACTAGACGAAGCTATGCATGAGCATATGTTCAGTCTTGAAATGCCTGGCACCTTACGGACAGAGGTGGGCAGTAGCGCGCTAGATGTAGCGGTAGCGGCGCTACATTTAAGGCAATTAGTATAGGTTGGCAGAATTTCTTCTTTCAAGCAGGTTTCATTGAAGACCAGAGAATTTGTTTTATTCGCAATTTTCTTATTAGTTTTTTCAATATATCGAACAATATTTTTAGTTTGAACTGGCAAATCGAAAATCAGGTTACCGATGGACATTTTTATTTCGTTAACGACGTTTCGAATGTTTCTATCATTCACTATCAAGTTAAAAGGCGCATTGAGTGATGAAATTAGCTTCGACATATAAGTACAAAATCAAGTAAATAGGATACTACTCAAAAATCAAAATTGTTAGGAATAATTACAAAATCACAAAATAATTTAGAATCAAAGCACCGAAAAATTTGTCGGTGCTTTGATTGATTAAATTTTACGGTGCACAATGAACAGTTCAGGCAAACATAATCAATACCACCAGAACCCTGACGGCCGCTTAATTCGATAAATATTAATCAGTATTTGTGTTCATATTTTTGTATATTGTATGCTTCATCTGATACTTCATGTGTCTTATTTCCCTAGTAAATGTTTACGCCGCTTTATCGCTGACGATAAGATCCTAGTTAACGAACAGGAGGGCTGGAGACGAGGTTATGGACGAAGTGATGGAAAGGATGAGGTGATGAGATTATGATGAGACTGTTCTGACCAACAACGATTATGAAGAGTCTGTTCTGACCAACAACGATTATGAAGAGTCTGTTCTGACTAACAACGATTATGACGAGTCTGTTCTGACCAACAACGATTATGATGAGTCTGTTCTGACCAACAACGATTATGATGAGTCTGTTCTGAACAACAAAGATTATGAAGAGTCTGTTCTGAACAACAACGATTATGATGAGTTTGTTCTGAACAACAACGATCATGACGAGTCTGTTCTGACCAACAACGATTATGACGAGTCTGTTCTGACCAACAACGATTATATATATGATGAGTTAGTTTGAGCATATACAATTTATCATTTTCTACGAGTGTGACGAACTAGCCTTAAGTATCCCAACTACCAGTGGCGTCACCTCCACAGTTCGGATGATCTTGTCACGCCTAGCAATAACCAGCAATTGTAAGGCTCTCCCTATTCGATTAATTGGCAAGGTTTCCGCTAGACGGATTGAAACTCCAATGACAAGCTGGATTCAAAGTATTAAAGATAAAAAGCAAATTATAGTGAAACGAATCAGAACGAATGATATTCACAAACGAATGTGAAAATAGGAACTAAGCAAATTAACAAATCTGATGCCCCGAACGAACATTTGCAAATCGAACTCGAGAGCTATAATAAATGGAATGTGCGGAGAGAGAGCTAGGGAAAGGAGTTTACGAGATTATGCGCATGATCCTAAACAGAAAATACCTACGTAAAATGAATCGAAATGTTCACTAAAATCACTATATTTCATAAAGTATTCAAATTTTACCACCATCGCACGCAACAACTCACCCTGGGGATGGTTTTAAAATCTTATATAATAGAGGAACCAAAACGCAAGTCGGGATCAGCAGCTAATACCACAAATTTAACGGCTGACGGCTACAGCAAATTTAACGACAACGTCAAAGCTGGTCGCTCTTAATCTTAGCGGTCTGATTGCCAGTTGCAGGAAATTTGCATACTACTAAGGTACAACAAGATTAAACATTTTAAAAAAATAACTACTGGCAAAACACAGTTTAATCCGAAATAACTGCGAGTCATGTTTAGTCGGCAGCAACTTTCTGTAAAAATTATTGTTTTTTGGAAATCGATTTTGCTCATCGGCGATATTGAATTTTGCGTGCAGCAGCGATAATCGAGTTTGTTATGAACAGTAACGATAACGAAAACTTTTAATTTGAAGAGTAACTGAATTATGAATGACTTTCAGGAATCTTCACATAGAACAGAACCTTCAGATTATTGCAAAAGCCTCACGTCCACCTGAGCTTTGGGACCAAACATTTTTATTACTTTGTGGCTTATTGTTAGTTATTGCACCAATAACTAATATAATATTAGTTGTTGTACCAATAACTAATATTAAAGAATTAAAAGTTACGTGAGCGTATGTCTCGGAACGATTGCAAATATCGGATATAATGATAACAAACTCGCTAGATGTAACATGACAGGAGCGTTTCAAAGTTTGTTTGTTTCACTGTACTACGATGAGAAACAATACCTCAAAATGGCGAAGAATTTTCAGATCAAATTTAATTTAATAGTCAATTTACTACAGCATTTTGACAATTTTTCTACACCGATCAGAAAACTTACATAATTTACGCGCGTAAAAACGAATTCATCTCAGAACATTTATTCTCCAAAAATCTTCTATTAATTCCACCCGAAAACTTGGTAAATTCATTTGCGTACAAATAAATTCAACACATCGCGACCAGGTAATTTTGAAACCATTTCTCCCTGAGCGCCGCCAAAACTTGCGAACTAGACGAGTGAAGTTTTAAAATGGAAATAAGTGTCGGATTTCCAGAGTACGGTAACGAACATAGGAGAATAGACTACGTTGTGGCACTATGACCGACTTACGCGCTAGCGAAATAATAGGATTGTGTTGACAGAGCGTGATGATGCAAGTCATTTAATGCCTTGCCTAATTGAATTAGTTATTCCTAAATAATATGAATATGTTGAGTGTGTTTGGTTATGCAAGTCATCTTTGCCTTGCCTAATTGAATTAGTTATTCCTAAATAACAAGATTTTGTTGTGTGTGTTTGATTATGCAAGTCATCTTTGCCTTGTATAATCGAATTAGTAATTCCTGAATAATAGGATTGTGTTGACAGAGCGTGATGATGAAAGTCATTTAATACCTTGCCTAATTGAATTAGTTATTCTTAAATAATAGGATTGTTTTGTGTGTTTGATTATGCACGTCTATAATGCCTGACCTAATTAAATCGCTCCTTGCAACGTCAATTACGTGATCGGAAAATACATTTTATGATTGCTGGTCGATTTTCAAAGTGTTCAAAAAGTGAAGATAAGATTCTTGATCATGAATTTGTTTGTTTCGAAATCCATTTAAAACCTTGGGAGTAAATGTGCTCAAAAATGCGAATGAAAGGCGGATAGTTTTATTGTAACAAAGTTAATTCCAAGAATGTTCAATTAATTAATTTCCAAATATTTGGCTTATCGAATTATTCTTTCATAGAAAATGTTATTTGTAATGTTATTTATATTGTAGGCTCTTTATCAAATACTAAACAATAATTGTTCTTAACGCAACAGCTAGTAACCATTTGTTTAGAAGGAATTAGAGTTGGGCATCTTTTTTTTTTTCATTGGGAAGACAAAATTAATGTTTAATTTAACTGTGAAATTATCGAGTGATAAAAGATTTCCGAAAGCATATTAGAATAATATTAGAATAATATTTCAGATATGCTAATACACAAATATCTAATTACTTGAACTGCGTGACGAGACTTGTCATACACGGATACTGATCCTATATTTTTATTAATCAATCTCTAATCATTATGTTTTGTTTATGAATTTTTACTACAAATTTATTTAGCATGAGTGTTTGATCCTCAATGTTCGTATAGTACACATGTTGGATTTTAAATGTATAATGAATGATAAATGAATAATCATAAATGTGCATTCATAAATTTCTGATCGTAAATATTCTTTTCATTTATAACATATGAATATAAAAAAAACATTTAATTTTCAGCTTCAGTTCAGTAGTAGGGTTACAAATGAACTCACAATAATTGTTGCTCTGAATTACGCGAAACATTTTAATTCATAACTGACGGTATAGAGTACTCGGAAAACTCAAAATCTTTGATAATATATTATATAAATAATATGTACATTTTAATTCATTACTGAAATCTAGTACGTTCTGATTTACTCAAGACGAACCTAAGTAACACTAACGCAACACGCAGAAGAGTCCATTAGTGGCATTATTTGCAGCAATAAATAATCGTGTGCTAAGCTATCAGACGATGTTCAATATTTTAAAATATTTATGTTCGCCGCAGTGCCGGTAAGTGTCTGTCAGTTGGAAATAAATTCTTAAGATAATAATTTTCTTGGCTATGATTTTTAAATAATAAATTTCTGAGCGATGATTAAGAAGGTAATAATTCAATAATTTCATGGAATTAATGTAGCATGAATATGATTATATGTTGCTGAAACGTCGATGATTTCGATATATTATAAATCGCGGCGTATTATTACAAGTGGGAAGTTCTTAATGCAAATTTTGCAAGCATCTTACTAAATGCAGATTAAACGTAAATTTTTTCATAGCTTACATTGCGTCAGGAACATCCAAACAAATTTTCCAACTACAGAATGAAAATTTCGAAAAAACGACTTATAATCTATCAAAATAAAGGACTCATATGTTCCCCAGGAATAAACAAATTGAGAAAGTATTTTATTGAAGACAGAAAATTATTTACAAATAAAATGCCATCTTTTGCCAGCGTTTTCAAGTGATGCATATATGCACTTTTTTGTCGATATTTCACTATTTTGCTACTTAAAAGTAATTAATGTTTCTATATACCAACATTGTAGTGGCTCCCTCATAAGCCGCTACGCTTATAAAAAGTAAGCATAATTCTCAACCCCCCATAGCATGCTGAGCTCTTGAGTGAACGAGGAAATTCAATAATTAGTACTGGGTTCGCTTCATTTGATTCAATCGTGAAGGAACAAAGTTGCAATTATTGTTCATATCTCTAAAATAAAAACAAAAAATAAGTACAAACTATATATACAGACACTCACGGTGATATTAAATATGTATCAGATAATCTAAGAAATACAGCAGTAATGTTCCTATTAGTTCAGGTTCTACCGGATGGGTTTCTTTGATTCGTTGCCGGTATTTCCCGATGAGGTGTTTGGGTTATAAGGATTGGTCCAGGTTCCAAGTTTATTAATTAAAGTGGAACAGCAGAACAGAGGAGGAAATTTCTCCAAGATCAAAAGAAAATATGGCTGGCTTCCGTAAGAATAGAATAGAAGTGTCGGCATTGAAGAAATAGGCCCATGGCCTGTTGCCGATTCTTGAATTTTTCGTGACTTAACATAACATAACATAGTGATGTCGGCTCTGAAGTGTAGGCCTGATGTGGCCTGTCGCCGATTCTTTTCCATTTCGTGCCTTGTTCATAGAATCTAAACTCGTGTCATTTGACCGGATCTTTTCATGACTGGCGATAGTTTGAAGAAGCTACTAGACAATTCGCGAGATAAGTCAAACCGGCATAGTAAAAAGTGAGAAAGTTGGGACCCGCAAACACTACGTGCGTCCTCGACCACTGCCAGATGCAAACTGATGACTTGATTAAAGGATCCTTACTTGATAGTAAGGATCAACAAATGACCAAAACGTAAGAAAGGCTTTTCCGATATTTGGGTTGATGTTGCCATAACATTTGTTACAAAATTCATAAAGCTAAAATTCAGTACATACGAGCAACGAACAGGGAAGCCAGCGGCAGGCCCGCAAATGGTGCATATGCTGGACATGGTGGAACCCGCGTTGGCACTCTTCTATTCCTGCAGATGTCGTAAAAAAAATTATCTAGACAATGTAATCGCAAAAGTTAATGAACTGCGGATAAAAACATGATCGTAGTCGTCAACTTTCAGTTGAGGAAATTTAATGTAGTTGTCATCGTAATTAATTGAGCAATTGGAGATTCAAGTTTCCCGAAGATAACTTCATCGGGAAAATGTCATTTCGTCATTACTCTACACTGGAACAAAATAACCTTGATATTAAATTCATGTTTCCAGTTCGTGAGATTTTTGAAGGCTCCGTTTTCAGTTAAGAATATTCACGCAGTTGAATAATTGATCAATCGTTTCATTCAAGTTGATTTTTAAAGAGTTTAAGGTTTAAATTATAACCAACAGCAGCCGAGCTATAGATTTCCACTCTGAAAGAAATCGATTTCCGTTTTTTTATTTTCCAAAACGGAAAAGTCATTGATTTCAACTCCTAATTTCCGTATTGCCACGCAAACCCAAACTTGTCGTGCACTTCAAAAGCCCCAAGCAGACCCAGCAGCCAAACATTGATGTGTTTGAGCATCACTGATCATTTAATTGCTTGGGTTTGCAGCTTGCGGAACACTTTTGGGCTTTGATCACGTATCATTGGTGGTAGCAAAGAGCTAATCTGAGTGTCAATTTTGAGCTCTTATTGGCTTAAGGGGACCGGCTAACCTAAAATTTTCAATCTTGGCGTTTTCCACTTTTTGGGCTCATCTTAAAGCTCACTTTTCAACGCATTCAACGGTACCAGAATCATCCCTGTGCGTCGAAAAATGATTTCGTGACAGCTTCCCAAAGAAGGGCAGTTTTTAGGCCCTTTAACAAATCCTATGGGAACTAATTAGAGGGCTGGACAAACTAAAAAGGAACGCCTGACGTAAAGCGGCCAATCATGGCATTATCCGGTGCATATACTCATGTTAAAGCTTACTTTCTGACGATTCTATTGGTAGCAAAATCATCTCTCTACGTCCATTTTTACGTTCACCACGCCCCATAGA
>NW_025933599.1:272676-396272 GCF_000764305.2 Hyalella azteca
AGTTGTAGAGGCAGTTGTAGAGGCAGTTGTAGAGGCAGTTGTAGAGGCAGTTGTAGAGGCAGTTGTAGAGGCAGTTGTAGGAGTTTCGCAGTTTCTAAAGATAATGGAAGCTTCAGTAAACTCATTTACTCGCATTTATTCACTAACTCAAATGTTTTCATTGCCTTAAATTTTTTCAGCGGCTGAAATTTCTTTACTGACTCAAGCTTCATTTATTTTCAATCTCATTTGGAACGGCCGAGGCGGGATCAGGAATCTAGGAATTGCCAAAGCGATTCGAGGTTCCAGAAAAAAATACATTCGCCTGCGCGTTCAAGTGAGGAGATAAACATCAGTTGGTGCGAGCTGGGGAAACGGAGGGAAAATAGCCAAGAGTGATGGGGAAGAGTGGGGTACAGTGGGGAAAAGTGGGGTAGAATGATGATGAGTGGGGATGAGTGTGAGTGGAGTGGGGACGAGTGGAAGAAGTAGAACCGTAATACCGTAGAAGTAGACTGAGGTAGAGTGGGCTAGAGTGGGGGTAGAGTGGGGGATAGAGTAGGAGTAGACTGAGATAGAATAGGGGTAGGGTGGGGATGAGTGGGGATGAGTGGGGATGAGTGGGATGAGTGGGGGTAGAGTTGGAGTATAGTGAGGATGAGTGGGTATAGAGTAGGAGTAGACTGAGATAGAGTGGGGAATAGTGCTTATGAGAGTGGTAGAGTGGGGCATGGAGTTGAGAATAGCGGTAGGTGGGGAAAGGCCTGAGAGAAGTGATGGGAAGATGTTTTATCGGGTGGGGAAAGGTGTTAGGAAGGAATCTGGAGGTTTGTCTCGAAGATAAAAGTGCTATTGGTAATGGATGAAAGGAGGTATTAACTAGACGGAGGATAGAAGAGGGATATAGGGGAATAGGATAAGGGTAGAAAGGGACAGTAGGTGGATGGAACGGACTCTTGGATCATCTTCAAATGTACAGTTAAGAAGGGAAATCAATTCATCATTCTAACAGATAAAATAGGGAGTGACGAATTTACGTTCATGACTCAAATAGTTTTTGGTCATAATAATAAAAAATTAATCATTAAATAATACAAAGGAGAAATAATACACTGCAGCAATATACATATATACAGAAACATACACAGTTCATATTACCATGGATTCTAAAAGCGATGTCGTCGACACAGGAAATTGCATAAAGCACGCCAATACAAAATTTTGTGCATGATTTTACTTGTGAAAAATAGCCACGTCAGCAAATTGTTTTGACGAAGCTGTGGATGGCAGCGAGGGAAAGCTTCAGTATACGAGATTAAAATTTTAAATTTTTTAGTCTACATGACTAACATGAATAAGAAATATAAAAAGTATTGCAAATACCATTTTCGTGAACACGAAAATTCGTGTAAAATGAAAATGCGTTCGAACTTTTTTACGTTTCCCTTATTTTCAATTCTCAATTAATTTAGTGAGATGTATTCACAAAAAATAAGCCATGTTGAAACTGCCATTGAGGCGAAATAAAATGCACCCTCATGAAATTTTTGGCTAAAAATATTTTTTATTCAAAACTCAAAAACTATTTTTCATTAGTCTCCTTCAAAATTTTCCCCCAAGGAGCTTATAAAATACGGCAGTAAAAATCAATCTTCTACTAAATCCATGCAATGTTTACACGGGATCTTTTCGACAGGTTTACGGTGAAGAGGGCCAATAAATCCAGCATTTGTTTCGCTTCATATTAGAAGCCTGATGAATAAAAAAAGGCTTAATTCTAAGCAGATACCTGACTTGACATCACAATGCTGGGCTTCACGGCCTCATATATCTTGACCGGTAATTTTGGCCGCGCGAGAAGATGGAATACTTGTGCGTGATGTTAATATTATATTGTTTAGTAAAGAACGGCTACGACATAATGAATTAAAACTGTAGTTTTAAAAATTTTTATAGGGATTTAAGGTTAATGTATTTAACTGTAACATAAAACTGCAAGTTATAGTATCATTTTTTTGTGCAAGTTGCTGCTGAATGAATGAAGGTGTTCAGATTTAAAATAAAAGCTAATATCTGTAAATTGCACATTAGGGAGTTTAGAAGTGAACCAAGAAATGTACTTAATTTAAACTTTTGGGTAGAGACATCCAGCATGAGGCCTAAAGCTGGTAGAAATAGAGTTAGAAATATTAATTTCCAACGCAAAATAACATGAAAATCTGAACTCGTTTAATTACCTAAAATTGTTTGAAATATTATGTTTAAGAATGCCTATCCTAATATAGGGTTGGGCTTTTTGAAGAGTAAAAACCGATGTGCGAAATAAGGGAATTGATCAGGCCATTTAATTGGATATCTAAAAATACGTGTGATTTTTTTTAAATGAATTTTGAAGTGTACAAAATAGAAAAGGCTTTTAAATTTATAAATTTATGCTTCGTTTCTGTTTGTCATACCAGCTTTGATTCAACGTAATTAAATTTATTTTTTATTACAAATTTGTTTAGTTTTCTAGTTCAAAAGATGAATTAAGAGCAGCAATCCTCTCATTTATAGGCTCCAATAATTTTCGGATTCTCTACCAAAACAACACAGACTTTAACATTTAGTAGTAGTTTTGAGGTACTAAGCTATATACCTTTTAAATTAGAGAAAAACATTCAGCTGTAGGTCGTGCCAATTAAAATAATTTTTTCAACAAGCTGACCAAATTAGCGTTTTTTTGTAGTCAAATTAATTAAAATATTATAACAAATATTCTGTTGGAAAACAACAATCAAATGAAAACAATTTATCCCAGATATATTAGTCTGTTTCTAATTGCTTCATTAAAATATTAGCAGAAAGAACCCGAGTTTCAAAAACCTTATTAAGGAAAGAAAATCTAAAAAAACGGCAAATAATAAAGTGCGTAATTTCTTTCTCCGAATTCCTTAATTTATTTCACAATTGCTTGAAAAGTATAACTTTTATCGTTATCAAAATAGCAATTAATGAACTAATTATGCTAAAAATTTAAATAAATTCATCGATTAAATTGAATCAGCTATCGTAACCCCGAAATGACTAAACTTGAAACATATTCAAACATCAACAGGCTGTAATTGAATATGATTTTACGTTACTCGTAATCATATCATAATCATATTATTACGTCATTCGTTCGTCAATCGCGACACGAAATTAGATCAGTAATTCAGGTTATGCTGAGTGTAAAACACTTTCCGTTTAGTTGAGTTTGGGATGACGTAAGTCCGAGTTCAGGTTTTAGGATAACCACAGTTTCGACAACAAATTTCCTTTTTATGGAATGAAAAAATTGTATCTGTAAGAACAAACATGAATATTAACCCTATAAAGTTCATTTGTATGCTTATAATATTCAAACATCTCAAATAATCATCAAACTATAAACAAGTTATAAGAAGGCATAAATTAACGCACCGAAATATTATGGGCAGTTTTGACACGGGCTACGAACAACTGAGCTAGCATGAAACTATTTGATACATTGTCGATTATCTTTACATCCTGAAGTTCTGATTAACAAGTAAACCATAGGAGTTCATAAGAAATAGACTATTAAAACTATGCCAACAAATGGCTTGCTAAAAATATTTACACCGGGAAAGTTTTGACTAGCACACTAGCATTAATAATTGAATATATAATATTTTTACAACTCAAAAACCATAGCAAGGTTTAGTGAGCTGTACATTAAACGTAAACATAATCGTTTTACGCAGTGCTTTGTCGTCCGCAGCCATAAATGTATAAACAGTGTTTGAGGAAAGAATAATAGTTTACAATCCTGTAACATAAGTACGCATTCCTACTACGATAATAATTCAAGTAACTATAAGTTATTACGCCAGCTATGTGGCTTGTGTTCAGGTATTCTCACACCGAAAATTTTCGATTCAAAATAAATTAATGTTACAAACTTGTCCCAGCTCAGCATATCCTTATCCCCAAAATAAATTTAAAAATAATAGATATTATTTCAACAACAATCCTGTCTCTCATAGACGGATACTCTAAAATAAAATTTGCGTTGCTCTGTTAAATTTACTTACGATACCATTCCAGCAACGAAGACGAACATATAAGTACTTTTAATGACATTCCGCGATCCAGTGGAAATTCAATTTCTTTAAACAGAATTCGCGAAGCAATGGAAATTCAAGCTCTTCAAATAATAATTCGTGATTCAGTGGAAATTAAAATTTTTCAAATCAAAATTCGGGATTCAGTGTAAACTCAAGTTCTTCAAATAAAAATTTATGATTCCGCGGAAATTCAAGTTCTCTAAATGAAGATTCGGAACTCAGCAGTAGTTCAAGTTCTTTGAATAAAAATTCGCGCAGCAGTGGAAATTCAGCTAACAACATCACTACGGTGACGCACACGCAGATTCTACCGAAAAAATGAACGCTATGTTTCGTCCGCTACGCGACGTTTATCAAAGCTTTATTTGAAGGCACAACATTTCCATATGAGTCGGCGAGACTAAAACTACTCGTGACTCGACGCTGGACAAAAATTCATCGCTAAATTAATTCAATTAAAATCAGATGAAGCCTCAGGCAACAAAATTAGTTTTTCTTTTAAAGCCGGTTTGATGCAAATGCAGTGCCGTGAAGGTCAGATTTGGTGAGTTAAGTTGGGGAAACGTTTCATTTTTAAATTGTAAATCATAAACATCCCCAGAGAACACTAATGGAGAACACAAATCTTGAAGTTTATTATAGCTAACTATAGGTATACTGGTGCACCAAAAAATAATAGTGACAATGGAAAATTTTTTAAAACTGATATATATTTACAATTTTTTTAGGAATATCATAAATAAATTATGAATACCGACTTAAAAATGTATACAGCCTTGAAAATATTATGTATATTGCCTTATATCTTTTTCCATGTTGTTAATCAGCTACCATGGCAATTTTTTAGATTTTCCTCCACGCTTACCGTTGACACCCTTCCTAGCCGATAAAAATTATTATCTGTTTTAACAATCAATATCCGTCTTGAACAACCGTTATTTGGCTTTAACAACCGTTATTCGCCTTGAACAACGTTAATCACATTTAACAACCGTTAATCACCTTTAACAGCCGTTATTCGACTGTAGCAACCGTTATTTGGATTTAGCAACCGTTATTCGAATTTAAAAACCTTTATTCGCATCTATAAACCGTTATTTGCCTTTAACAACAGCCATTTGCAGTTAATAACTGTTTTAATCATTTTATAACCTGTAATGTCTAGCTTTTCACGCGTGAAGGTCAAAGATACTAAAATTATATTATTCCAACATATCACAAGATATGAAAATTAAAATTGCCCTCACATTCCGACCTCCCGAGGCGAGGGTAGAGCTGAGAGAGACAAAGCCTGCCTTCCCTTGATGCCACTAACAATAAAGTCGGAATAAAGCGAGCTTTTCAGCGCCAGCTGCACTAACTTAAAAGCCTTGACGCCTTGGGGGCACTTGGCTGGTGGCTGAATCTTGCAAGTTTTTATTTTGCAGCGCAACTGAATTGCGCCCATGGAAATAAGAGACAACAGGAACATCTTAGAAGACGCTTGCTTAGTCTTAATATTTACGATGGCGCTTGCTTAGTCTTAATATTTAAGATGACGCTTGCTTAGTCTTAATATTTACGATGACGCTTGCTTGATCTTAATATTTACGATGACGCTTGTTTAGTCTTAATATTTACGATGACGCTTGTTTCGCTGTAATATTTACCTGATGAATGATGTAAAATTGACAATACGATATAAATTTAATCAATGGAATTTCAATAAATTTAATTTTACGATTGATCAATCATTGAAATTCAATCAATTGATTTTATGATCAATTTAATTTTACGATCAACCTTCGAAATTTAATGAATAAATTTTATGATTAATAATAATTTTATGATCGATGAAATGTAATCAATTGATTCTTGGTGATATGAAATACACTCAGTGCTAAAAAAGAACAGAGAATAACTAAGTCCTAATTTAAACTGGCGACCGAAAGACCGGCGTCCCGCAACGCTGGCGAGAAAAATTTGCGTGTAATCTAAAGTGGCGACCTAAAGCCGTGCGATCCCTCATGCTTGATAAAATCTTAAGCTCTTACACGACGCTGCTTTAAAAATAGAAATAAATCCAAGATTTTCTGATATCATAGAAATATTTTTATCTTACAAGTAAGATTAATGATATGTTTGTCTGCATCACAAAATATACATATGCTGTTATTATGTTATATGAAACATTAACTATATTTCAAAAATGGAGAAAAATTGGCTATATATGGAAGAAAATATTTATTCCATAAATTTCAATTATTTAGAAATATATTTATCTTACATATTTATAAAAGTAATTTTATCTTACAAGTAAGATTAATGAAATGTCTGTCTTTATCACAAAATATACATAAGCTGTTATTATGTTTAATAGAACATTAACTATATTTCAAAAATGAATGAAAAATAGGCTATAAATGATAATAAACATATTTATTCCATAGATTTTAGTTATTTGGTAATATTTTTATCTTAAATATTTATATAATATTTTTATCTTACAAGTAAGATTAATGAAATGTCTGTCATTATCACAAAATATATATATCCTGTTATTACGATGTGAAAAAGAAAGCTTTCAAAACTTGCCTAGTCCTGATCTCAAATTAGGTACCATAAATGAAATTAATTTATATTCAACGGTGAAATTTGTATTTATTTTATTAATAATAATCTTCTTCGTTTAGGAAATCTATCTTGCGAATTATGACTGAGAATGTTAATAATTTTCAAAATTATTAATGTCCTATTTTTAAAGATTTTTTCAAAGGAGATTTCTCAAAAGAAATTGGATGTTGTAAAATTGATTAATGTGGTAGTAACTAAAACGATACGTAAAATAAAATAGGCATGTTGAAGAAAACTTATGTGAATGAGAATGCCTAAACTTCTGAATTTTCGTAAATTAAACACAGTATTAGTGAAAAAAATCGTTTCGTCGAAGATTTGAATTCGAGAACTATTTTGAAATTTATGTAACATTTTCAATAAAATTAATAGTTGAGAGCATTAAACTGTGAACCTGGTATTTACAAAAAAAAAATAATTCTCGATATGCGAAATGACAATGAAGCTCATGGCATTTCAGAGCAAAAATTTCTCATTTCCTTATGACATTATGAATGTGAAATTTAATATTCATAAGAAAAATTGAAAGCAAAATCCTTCAATGGAAAAATGAGTAAAGAAATTCATGAGCAAATATAATATGATATTAATTTTCATGCAAGACTCAACGTAGAATTCACAAGCTATGCTGAAATTTTAAATAATACGATGCCACTACACACTCATCATTATATTCAGCCTAATAATTCAGGACACATGCAGAGTGTATCCACCACAGATTCAAAACGACATTTATGGTATATTCAGAAGGTAATAACAGCACATACATCACGACATGCGTGACATGTTCAAAGTGTAACCACTACACATTCATCACGAAATTCATAACAATAATTCGGAGTTTAATCACTACACATGCTTACGACAGCCACGACACATTCAGAATGCGAACGTAGCACATTCATCACGACATTTACTACTCATGTAAAGTGTTCACAACACATTCAGACATATACAACTCTCGATATATTCTGAGTGTCAGCCACACTCTGGCGCAATTTGTGCTGCTGTTATTGCGTCACTGAAAGTTTATACCTTCATATTATTACGCAGTAAATGTCTTTTTTTGCTTGCCGTTACTACGCCAATAAAATTATTTTATGCAGCAGTGCAAACCGTGGCCAGCGTATCATAGATACTTGCATCACGGCGCGGCTAAATACTTGCACACCGCGGCCAGCGTATCATAGATACTTGCATCACGGCGCGGCTAAATACTTGCTAACCGTGGCCAGCGTATCATAGATACTTGCATCACGGCGCGGCTAAATAACGCGGAATTAAAAGTTTTTTTTTAAGGCGGCTTCATATTTAGACACTGCGGAATTAAAAGGTTTTAAAGAGGCTTAATATTTAGGTCAGGAATGGAGGGATATAATTCTATGATGTTTGCAAGGATATGCCTATTGTGAAATGTTGGGTAGGACCAACAACGAAATTCACTCGGGAAAAGCTTGAACGAACAATAAAATGATAGAAACAAATGCTTCTTTGAAAATAATTGTTTAAAATATGCATAAAAAATTCAGTTCTTCAAATGTTTACAATGTGGAATTATTTTTAAAATAAAGAAATGAAAAAGTTGAATGACCGTAATCTTGTTCAAAGTTATACGTTACGTAAAAATATACGAGTTCAATTTAAAAAATGTCGCGCGTTTGGAAATTCTCTGAATGAAAATTAAAGATAAGAAGTCATTTTCATTGCATAATTATCACAATAAATACGTATGATCAAGGAAAATAAATAAGATTACCTATAATTTAAGCAAATGAAATTTTGATTCTATCATCGCGCAGGCAATCTGTCGATTGCCTGCGCACAATAGGAAATATCAGAGAATATTATTTAAACTATTGAATTTATATCAGAGAGACAGCAGCTCCAGGGAGACAGCAGCTCCAGGGAGACTGCAGCTCCAGGGAGACAGCAGCTCCAGGGAGACAGCAGCTCCTGGGAGACAGCAGCTCCAGGGAGACAGCAGCTCCAGGGAGACAGCAGCTCCAAGGAGACAGCAGCTCCAGGGAGACTAGCCTGCACTACATCTGCAGCCTGCACTACATCTGCAGCCTGCACTACATCTGCAGCCTGCACTACATCTGCAGCCTGCACTACATCTGCAGCCTACACTTCCTCACTGCAGCTACAAAACATGACTGTACGTAAAATAAGAAAAATTTAATAAGACTCATATTCTGAAGACTCCAACGTGAGATAGAAAACAAAGAAAATTCTGCATATATAAATTCACTATACTTGAATTACAATGTCTAGATAATGTAAATATCCTTATTTAATCCGGGATATTAAATTTTTATAATGAATTTACCTTTAATTTTGCGTTTTCTCTAAACTTTGCCGGCCATCCGGAGAAATATATTCGCTCGTTATTTCCTGCAATTTCATATTCATATTATTGATTTCCTTAAACATATTGTTGCGGGAGAGGGGGCAACACATATGGGCTACCCCGACGGGATAGTTAGAAAGAATGAACAAACAAAATAAATGAAAGCATGAATTATATATTTAGTAAGCAATGTATATAAATGAACAGGCAACTTCATGAGAGGTACATCACTAATCATAGATGGCTACCAGACCAAAAATGTACAGTTGAACATTAAAGAACACTAGATGTAGCTGGTCCCATCCGTTATCGCATAGAGGAAATCACAGTTTAGCGAAGAAACGTCCAAGTCAAATTAATTCTAAGTGTGAATCTAGCGGAGGAGCGCAGTGCTTGTCGAGAGATTACGCCGGGATACTTTTCCAACGTTGCGAACAAGTTGCAGCATCCTTCAACACTATTACAAGAGTGGAAAGACAAGTGTTCACAACGACCAGGTCCATGCGACGTACAGCGCCGGAAGCGTTACCGTCTTGTGACTGGTACTGTAGCTCCGATTGCCTGCAGCCGCACCTGTCCATGGCCGACGAATGACGTATCCAAAATACAAGCACTCTGGTTCGAATGAAGGCTTGACGGCAGCATCGGAGGTCCATCAAAGGTATATCTTTGCCGACCAATAACAGTGTCCTGCCACGCCCGCCCAGGCAGGCGGCTCAATCGAGAGTGAGCCAACCCCGGCTCATGCCCAATTTCAGCTCCGAGTAATGCGTCGGAAAGAAAGAAGAAGAGCGCGAACGACAGAAAGTCGGACCGCTACAATATGATCAAAATATCTTCTTTAATCTGAAAGATTTCACTAATAATTCAATTATTTTCGCCGGCATGCAGCAATGCTATGAATTTATGTCGTGGCTTTAAATTCCATTTTTTAAACTTTAATTTTAAGCTTTTTTTATTCTGGCGTAGCGACGTTTGCCGAGGAGGTTGCAAAACAAATTCCCTATTGCCCGATATTTCAATTTCAAGCCCCGGCAGTTTAATTTATTTTGTTTTGAAGGCCTTGTTTTCCACCCGCCGGTTGTTATCATCTTGTCAGTTTCATTACCCAGTTTTTTCTATTCCTTTTAGTAGTTTCAAATCTCTGCCGTCTCACTGGAAACCTATCAGTTTCATTCCTTAAAATTTGCATATGATTTTTTTAATAATCGCCGTTCCATTGTAAAATTGTTAATTCATATTCTTCAAATTTTTCATTTATGCCTCTTGCATGTCCTTGTTTTCAATCGTCCGCTTACTCATTGCGCACTTCTGTTCCAATGATCAGAATTTATAAAATTTCAATCGTGGTCATGTTACAATACAACATATCCATTTATGTTACCATTTTTGAGGGATTGTCAAAATCGGAGTAGCGTTTTTCGGGTTCAAAACCCTCGACTAGACGTAAAATTCCTGGTCAAAATTGGAGCAGCGGCAGTGCGGTTGAGCACTGCAAGACAGAGCAGTGTATTGTGGGTTCGAGCCTAGCTGGAAGTCGTAAAATTGCTTAAATTCCTAGAATCGGGAACACACCAAACACGGAAAAACTCCATTTCTTTTACCCCAATGTTATATGTACATTTTATTAGATTTCGTCTAGAAATCGTCTGCTTTTGATAAATGTCATCCTTCTAAAAGATTTCACATTATGGATGAATTACGTCGCTCCGATAACAACTATGAAGTTTATACAATCAAAATAACAGATAAATAATATTTTAATCGGAAATAACTTCCAGCTGATCTGCATCTACAAAAATTGATAAGGGAATGCATGAAATGAAAAATTGCTCACATTTATATATCATTCTGGTATAAATAATATTATTCTCCTGGTGTAAAAATCAAAAATCCACTTGAATGTTTTTTTGACGATAGTAAACATTGAAGAAATGATCAGAGGAACATGTCAGTGATTATCATTAAAATTTTCGCAAATTATTGATAGGTTTCTTTTTAATAATTTTTACCGTTTAATTACAGCCAAAAAATAAATGCAACTGCGTAAATAAGTAAGATGCAAGCAAACATTGACGTAAGTTTTATTTAATTATCAAATGAAAGCATGCAAAAAATAATGTTCGCAAACAAATGAACTGCAGAAATAACATGATTTGAAAAACATTAAATGCTTCGGATAATAGACAACTATTTTGAAATTATGAAAACAAACAACATATGAATTATCTCACTTGAATTTAAATGATTTCACGAACATGTCTCATGACGAATATGAACATGCAAACAAATTTCTTCTGTCAATTTAAACTAACTCTTTTTGACTTATCCCACGCTGGATATTGTGTTTGTATATAGAAAATAAATCTTGGTTGGTTTTTTATTGAAGAATACATGTTTTATTTGTTGCCGAGTGTGCAGATGTAAAATTGGTAGCAATCCGATCAACAGACACTCCAATAAACGTGAGCGACTGTACCGGTGCACTGAAATTCATTGCGAATTTTTTATGTGGAAATTTATATATTGATTTTTCTGAAGAAAAAAGGCTGACCGAGGCTGGTCGGTGCAAAGAAATTCATTGCGAAATTTATAAGTTGAATTCTATATATTTATTTTGCTGAATAAAAAAAAGGCTGACCGATAAATGAAAATTGAAGGAAAATTTAGTGTGTTCGTAATTATTGACACAAAAAATTTAAATAATTGAAGTGTCCTATAGGATAAAAAGAATGAACAATGCGTCGGAAAACGCATTGTTATGCACATTGTTAAACGCGTGTGTATGCACATATCTGAGAAAACTTTCTTCAGCGTAGATCAAATCAGCTATATATTTTGCATATAAGGAAAAAATGTAGATTTTTTTATTGAACCGTAGAAAATTTCCTCATGGAAGGCAATGGGAATTAGATTTTACATGTTATTTGAAAATTAAGAATGAAAATGTGATTCTAAAGTCTGTTATGATTTAAGAATAATGAAAAAAATGCTTTCGTCACTTTAGTTTTTTGTATTTATTCGCTTGTATAAGTAAAAGAATTACTGTCTGAATAATTCACTAAGAGACAGTTGTAAAATTTTCGTTGCGCCTCTACATGAAACACCTCTACCGGCCTGGTCGCGCGGTTGCAGCGATATTAAATATTCATTTAATAATATTTCACTCGGCAGGCGTTAAACTTTCAAGATTAGCGACAAACTTTGGTTGAGCTTCGTGTTAAACAGTCACAAGTCGCCGGGTCCAGTCACCACCCTCAAACAGTCACAAGCCTCCCATCACAGTCACAAGTCTCCCTGACCAGTCACCAACCTCAAACAGTCACAAGCCACCACGTCCAGTCACAAGTCTCAAACAGTCACAAGTCTCAAACAGTCACAAGTCTCAAACAGTAGTGAATCTCCCTCTCCAGTCACAAGTCTCAAACAGTCACAAGTCTCAAAATTCAGTCACAAGTCTCAAACAGTAGTGAATCTCCCTCTCCAGTTACAAGTCACAAACAGTCAAGGGTCTCCTAGTCCATTCCCTAGTGTCAAACAGTCACAAGTGTCAAACAGTCACAAATATAAGGCTCATCCAATGCACGCACTTCATCCTATCTCTTCAACAATTCAGGAACAAACCGAACGTATGTTAGGTTTTCCCGTTAATTACTTACTTACGTATCCACGTTACTAACTTACCGCATGAAATTTTAGCAAGAATTTTAATAACAAATTTATTTATATTGAGGATGTCAATTTATGCCCAGTTCAGTCCCATAAATGATGTGTTTGTATTGTGCCTCCTTAGCGCATTTTCCCATTTATGAAAAAATACACTATTGTGCTCGCCATGTCTGTCTGTCCGTCCGTCTGTCCGTCTGTCTGTCCGTTCGTGACTTCACGTTTTCGTCAACGAGAAAATGCGCTCTCTGTCACTCACTGCAGTGAGTACTGAGTTATATTTTTTCAGGACATTATTTGGCAACCTCATCCCGAATAAAGGACCCAAGGATCTTATAAAACCTCTTTACACGTCACCAAAATGTTACGTTTTCAGTTAATTTTTGTTTCATTAATTCAAGCATGTAAAGATTCCAACGTCTTAATCCGTTACTAAAGTCATTAGTGCAAATCAGGCGCGCCACTTCCGTAGACTTTCAATAAAATGCTGTATGGCTTTCTTTATCTTCGGAATCTTGAATGAGACAGACTTTTTTTTTAATATTTGGCCTTTGAATTAGATGCAGCCTCGAGTCCTACTTTCTTTCGATCCACAAAGGAAAGCTGGGAAAATTCCTGATGAAGACACGGAAGTAATTTAGCGTAGAGCGCAAATGGGGCAATTACTGTAGTAGATACATGAAAATTGCCTCAAAGCAGCTGCCTATTAGCTGAATATTGCTTCATGAGCTACACAGAAGTGTTTGAGCTGCTACAAGCTGCAATGGACAGCAAAACCATTCTCTTTTATTAATATCTATAGACGCATCGAAAATAGACGCATTCTTGCATGTTGTTTTAACACGAATGGCAAAACAAAATTTTAATTAATGCATGTGAATAAAAATTTGAGTACCTTACTGTTGATGCTCAATGTAGTCTAACGCTCATTCTCTGTCGTATTTACCAAATGACTAATGCAAAATTGTTCAATTTCCATAAAAATAAACTTCTACACTAGCGGTTAACTATGGCGCCATTAATTTGAAAGCATTTAAACAAATGTTACCTCAGTGACGTTTAATTTGGAAATTTGACAAGGTGTTTCAATTATTAACATTTGAACTTGATGCTCACGCATTAAAAGTTTAATCACTCGAGGAGAAGAATTTCTGAGGAGAAGAAGAGATAAATCTACTGAAGCAGCCTCTCTAAGTGAGGAAGAAAGTCTACGGAAGCATTCTTCCTAAGTGAGGAAGTAAGTCTACGGAAGCAGTCTCCCTAAGTGAGGAGGTAAGTCTACGGAAACAGTCTCCCTAAGTGAGGAGGTAAGTCTACGGAAGCAGCCTCCCTAAGTGAGGAGGTAAGTCTACGGAAGCAGCCTCCCTAAGTGAGGAAGTAAGTCTACGGAAGCAACCTCCCAAAGTCGGCACTCACCGCTTATGAGGCGGTTGAGCTTCGGTGTCTGCTCGTTACCTGCGACCAAAACGACTCTTGAAATGCCCCTAAGCATTCTATTAAGTTACCTAAGTCTCTCAGAAGTCAGGCACAAATGCATTTCTTTTTCTTAGATGCCTTACAAAGAAAACAATGAGAAACATTTTATTTAATTACACACAAAAGGTTATTTTCTTAAGGCATAACAAAAAGATATGCACATCCATTTAAAAAAAACTAAATTTTTCATGAGTGTGTTGATCTTTATGTTCTATATATTTTCCATTCAACAAATCTAATTTTTTTAAAGAATATGCCACAGTAAAAAGATCTTGTTTAAAATACTCTATAATAAGGCGACAATCAACAAGGTTAAACAAAATTATAAACTGTCGATAGTTATTTAACTGAACTACTGAGTAAGGTGATGATTTGATTTATTAGAGCTTCAGCTTTTACATTAGAAAAGAAACACGTTATATATTGGAGGCATTTTAGTTATAATTTTTCTGCTTCATCTTAAGTAGGAACAACTTTAAAACACTGATAACAAATTTTAGATGAATTCTAGATTAGGTTTTAGGTTCAGAAATTTCATGTTCAAACATTGAAAGTTCAATTGAGTATTCAGTAACCCTTAAATGCTGCTCAATGGCAGCCATCGAGACCAAGGATCGAGAGTGAACAAAATAAAGTGCTCTCACTGAGGCAGCTTTCGTATATCTGTAATTTTTCTTGTTTCTGGAATTGTTCTAAATGAGTAACAACAACATTATCATGAAGTTTGAATAGGAATATACCAATTTATAAATTGTAAATAATCTCTGCTTCTAACCGTAATTTGTGAGAAAATACATTATTTTGCTATGCTAATGCTGCTCACACAATATTCATCTAGCTTTTCGGTTATTCTAAAGTGCAGAGTATGTAGTTATTTAGGTGGAAACTTTATAGTTTATTAAAAAAGGGCGGGAAGAATGCTTTAAAGTAAAATTTCCAAAGGCAGCGCATATCATTTGTTGTACTAATATTTGTTTCATTAGAACTTCCATGGAAACGAATCTAGTTCTTTAGTTCTTATCAAGATCTATTTTTTACCTACTTGAAAGTTTCAACTTAAGACAAATAACCGTTCTTATCAATGTTTTTTCATCATTATTTTTCATAAATTTCAGTCTAAAGTTTAATGATCTTAAAAAAAACGGCGTTAATATAGTATAAAATGATCTATTTTAATAAAAGCCCACGTCGTAAATACAGAAAGTTAACCAACAAATTTTTAATGAAAATTACACTTCGCAGCCAAAACAAACGTTAAGTATTAATTACTTATTATGTGTTAGCATTGTAGCACTTGTTCGAAAGAAGTAAAGCAATTGTAATTAATTCCTTTACAAAGTCCAAAATAAAAAGCTAGGCGCTATACCCTAATTTAACGACGCTGGCATTACCATGAGAAGAGGCCGTAGAGGCCAAATAAAAGCTTTTATAATACGGGCGCCGGGGCCATGTCTTTACTGGCCTCAAGGCAGACTGATATTCAGCAGAATTACACGTATATTTTACCACGTTTTTCTTAGCTCGCTTTCGTGTCTGTCTGTCTGTGATGATCAAATCTTGCAATCGATATTTCACCTACTTTCCCGCTAGCTAGCGCTCTGAAACTTTTAGGGAAGCTCAGCTCCCGATGAAAATACAATAATCAATAATTTGTTGCACGTTTTCAGGCGTATAAACTCTAAAGGAACTCACAAGCAGGGGTTTGGGAACCTTTAATGCACGTCATCCTCGAGAGGATATTCGTGTTTATTTAGACTGCGTATATCGATGATACGCTTCGTATCATCGATACGTACGTCAAGTCAAGCAAATTGGCTCGCAACAATTTGGCAGTAAATAATTACGGACTAAAAAGGCAACGGACTAAAAAGGAGAAAATAAAATACTTAAAAAACTAAAAAGTAGAAAATAAAATATATAAAAAAAATTTTTAAAGACCACGTTTTTCATGTGGACTCAAAAGTAGAAAATAATTTTTCGGCAGCTACTGATCTCTGTTTGCTTTCATTCTCTTGGTCTTTTGTATTTCAGTTAAAATATTTTACAACATCTAAAACGAAAAACGTGAGGCGCATTTGTATTTAATTGTTTGGTGATTACTTGATATGATGAATATGATGGTTCATTGAACATTTGATAAGGGTATTGCTGATAAAATGCGAAATAGTGGTTGAATTCAAAATTGAAATTAAGGCATGCCTAAATGAAGATGCGCCCCACGTTTTTCGTTTTAGATGTTGTAAAATATTTTAACTGAAATACAAAAGACCAAGAGAATGAAAGCAAACAGAGATCAGTAGCTGCCGAAAAATTATTTTCTACTTTTGAGTCCACATGAAAAACGTGGTCTTTAAAAATTTTTTTTATATATTTTATTACATGTTTCTGCAGCAATGTTGTATTGTTTTTGTTGCATTGCTGTAACGTCGCTTCAGCAAAGCAGCATTATTGTTACAGCCAATGCTGTATGCAGCAAAGTTGTATTGTTTTTATTCCATTGCTATTATATTGCCGCAGCAATGCTGTATTATTGCTGCAACCAATGCTGCAATATTGCTGCATAAAAGCTGCATTATTGCTGCAGCAAACTTGCACTATTGCTGCAGCAATGCTGTATTTTTGCTGCAGCAATGTTGTTGCTGCTAATGTAATTCTGCATTATTGCAGCAGCGATATTGTGTTATTGCTGCATCTCCGTTATAATTATTATTGTTTCTGCACGGCTGTTTACTGCTGCACAAAAGCTGCATTATTGACACTGCTATGCTGCAGTAATACAGTAGTATCAATTCTGCACTGTTGATAATTGCCGCGGCAGTGATCTAATATTTCTGTTCCAGCTCCGTTTCATGTAAATTGCAAGATGCACCGTGGACGCTTCGAATTTTCGATGAATATCGTCTTATATTGGATGCTGATTTATGTATTGTTTTTTTTTTATTTTATTATTTTATGAGATTCAAGACATTCAAAGTGCTGCAAAATTATAAAAAATTTGTATTCTTTTATAAAGATTAATTCTGTGACGTTACATAAAATTTTCCCAGAGAATATGTTATAAAGAACTATGTACTAACGCATGAAAATATTTGCGAGAAAACGACAAGTTTTTGCAGCTTCCAATAAAGTATTACCTACATCATGTAAAAAACGACTAGAAAGCGCTATATATTTAGTTTTTAGAAATATTCCAAGAGATATCAACCGGGTTTAATCTTAGAAGAAATATATGTAGTTTTAGAGATTGTTTTGGATATTATAAATACGATTTCATTTCTAGCTCCAAACGAAGGTTGTTTTGCTGCACTTCGCCATGTGCTTGAAATTTATAAACAAGTTTTCTGTTAAGTAATATATTATAAAAATATTATTACTTCATAAAACTATAACATATCGGTAGAAATACTGAGCTTGAAATATGTAATCATTTTTGCTACTAATTCATTATAACAATTTTTTTGTAGTTTTTGTGACTCTACATCAATAGATTTACATTGGCCCAGATTATCATACAATTCTAAATTTATCCGCGAAATTTTAGATCACCTCGAATACCTAAATTTTTTCAATCGTGATTTGATGCAATTTTACTCTACAAAAATGAACTAAGTTATAATTGTAGGTATAAAATTTAGATTTTTATATAATAATAACATCATGAGAAATAAATTCTGAAGGTAACTTTTCTCACAGACGTTTTTTGATGAAGCTCAGTGGTGGAAGTGTAGGCATGATAACGGAGTTCAAAATCAAGAAAAAATTACACAAAAATGGGCGGTTCTTTCATTCCCATAGAATATTCCGACAAAACCATCGCTGGTTCTTGATTGATAAGGAATCAAATCGAGCGACTGAATGGAAAGCATTGAAAAATGCTTTCTGCAGGACTTGCGTAAAAATATGTTAAAGCATCAATTTTTTTACGGTAGGTGAAGGAATATGAACGAAAAACTAAAATTATATTCCTATTTTTGTTATGGCTATATAAGAAATGTGCGTATTTGTGCTTGTGTTCGTTTGAGGTTGAGAACTCATTGCTGAAGTTGTCTATGTTGCTCAATCTAATTTCATTGTATAATCCAACATCTAACACCTAATATATTAGCATCCTTATTAAACGATATTTTGAGAAATTTTTTCATGAGCAGCATGAAAATAGATCATTTATAAAAAAATTGTTTCAACTATTTTTTATAGTAATTGCTAATTTTCCTATATTTTCTTACGTAACTTTAGAACAAATAATTTTTCTTCAGTACGTGATATTATAATATTTGCATCACTATTGCTAAAGTTTTGTATGGATTAAATTTTGATTATTCATTTCCTTCGCAGATATTAGTGATCTCCAAATTCAGGGATTTATTGGAATTAGATTAAAGCCATCAAAGAAAAAAAATTACCGACATGACAATATGAGTGTTGGCGATAGATTAATAGAGCACGTAATTCTATAAGATTAAGAAAAGTTTAAAACATAGAAAATTTCAATTATATTCGGAATAATTTCAATGAGGTTAAATTTGAAATTTTTTTAAGTGAATTATGTTGAAATTGATTTGTGACGTTTTCACACAATCGACAGGTTACAAGATAAACAGTGAAACCAACATTCTAACGTTTTATTAGAAAGCGAACATTTTATTTTCATAATGAGCCGCTATATATAAACTACCTTGAATAAATTCTACATCTACTAATGAATTCAGAAAAACGGATTTAATTCAATAACGAAAACTCAAAATATATGCAAATAGATGGTGAGGAATAATAATTTCTCACAGATTACAATCTTCTTAACTTTTAAATTCTGAGTTAATTTACGATTTAAGTAAATGGAAGATATATAACTAGAGAAATCAAAAGCATGTGATAATTATAAACAAATTCTTTGCTATTAATGAAAATTATGACAAGTAATTTTAGAGGGGAAACAGCAGCAGCAAGTTGGTCTTTCCCTCTCTCAGGGGATAAAAAATTTAATATTTCTATCCACCGCAATCAAATGTTATCAATTAAAAGTAATTTTATGCGAGGTAATTGGCTGGAATAACTGGATCGGGACCCCCCGACAAGCCAATTACTGCCAATTAATGGACCTCGTAGCCAATCAATCACATGAGGGAATAAACTCTATCATTAAGTCCCTCTGAATTATAGTCTATGAAATATGATCTATTGTCTGGCCTACGATAAACCGCCTGTAAGGTATTTCTGAGGTGTAAGGGGCAGTCGGTTGTCCGAGATAATTAAAAGTCGCTCATCTGTCAATTAATAAATGAATAATTAATCAATTATTCTAGTCATATGGGAACAATGGGACAGAAACGTGACCACTTCCTTTCCAGATTCATTCTTTTCAAAAATTGTTTTGTATTATGCATAAAATTATAATTTAATCCGATGATTGATCATTAGGTAATATTTTAGTTATTTATTATTTACTAAATAATTCGTATTTTTTTCATTTGAAAGTGCCTCAAATGATTAGCACCAAGCTTCGTACCATTAGTTTTTGTATGTAATTCAGCCGGTATAATTATTTTAGTTAGGTTTTAAATTCATGAATTTATATGTTTAAATTTAATGAGAAAGTGCACAAATTTAAGCTCTTCATCAACTGGTTAATTTTTATAATGGTGATAATTTAAACTTTAACGGTTAAATATATTCTTGATTATGTCTTTCTGGAGAAGCTTTCAAACATATTTCGTTAAAGTTAATGACCTAAAAAAATCAGCAGTAATCAAGTTTAGCTAAATTACCATCAGTATTGACATGAAAAGTCATCGATAAAGTGAATGTTTTCAGTATTTCACTTTTGATATAATAGCAAGTTACGAAGTAAAGTATTGAACAAATTCTTGGTATTATTCACCGTATATATCAACACAATAATTGAAATGATAAATAATAGTGTATGAAATTTCTATTCATTCCATAGGCCAATTTCAGAAGCTGCCGTCACACTACACTGTAGAAGATCACTAGGATACACACTGTAGGACACATGCTATTTTTATTGTTGGTTATAAGACACCTTTGACGTGACAGCGCGCAGAAATGCCTTTAATTTGTAATCGTTTCCTATGCGATTGATCTGAAGTTATAGTATTAAGTCTGAGTACAAAGCTTAGACCAGTAATGCTTAATAGCCAGATTGGAAGGATAGGCTAAAATAAAGCACACGAATTATTTTTTGTATGTTGAAATTTGTTTTATTTATATAGTTTTCAATTTATCGCATTTATTAATCCTTGCTTAATATTTTGGCGCACTATCATAGTTTAATGTTTGTGTTATTAAAGGCTTTTCTCATATTTGTGTATTAAAAGGACTGCTTAAAATAAATTAGAAATAATTTTTTTCATCTAACATATTTTCAAGAAGCTTGAATTTACATAAAAAACTTAGCGGTCATGACGTAAAACAATCTGCTCCTTATCTTGAACTTAATCTTTTGAACTAATATAACTTTTATTAATATAACTTTTGAACTTATTTTGAATTAATATAAGAAAAACAACACGAATAATATCAAACGAAACAGTGTGATTATTTTTTCTTTATTTAAAAGTTTTTAACGCTTGTCTAAAATGGTAGTGGTAGCGAAATAGGCTTGCGTTTGGTGAAAAAAGCATAATATTTAAAAACTGAGTGAAGGTTCATGTCAAGAAGATGTATAAAAAATTTTCTTTCGAAAAAGGAAAAAAAGACCATAGAAAAAATAGATCAGTACTCACTGCATGCAGTTAGTGTCAGAGAGCGCATTTTCTCGTCCGTCCGCGAAGTCACGGACGGACGGACATGACGAGCACAATAGCGCCTTTTTTCCATAAATGAGAAAATACGCTAAAATTGGATGGAAAATTTGGAAAAAGAAAATAAATTCCCATTAAATCATCACGGAGATACGACACGCCTGAGGTCAGGAATAAAATAATCTGAAAGATACTCTGAAGCCTCTGACGACCGCCGTAAAAATCTTTAATTAAAGAATGATGGCACTTTTAGTGAGCATTAGACATGTCGTAATAAAACTTTACTTCGGAACCTTTACGAATACGCACGTGCTTTTATACGTCATTTGTGATACCTCTACTGCGTTCATTGAGAACGAGGTTATAATTATAGTGGAATAGTTGCACTGCATTATTGCCGCTGCAAATCGGAATTAAACTCGTTGATTTTACAAAGTCAAATTATATACAAGAGATATTTAACTATTTAAATCGTCGATACGTAATGCACAGGTAAATGAGATTAATGTTAGTGTACAAACTTGGAATATTTACAGGATAAGATAAGGGTCATTTTAATAATAAAATAGAGGCTAAAAATTAGTTAGTGAGCAAAATAGCCACCCGGATTGTATGTGCGGCCAGTGAAGCAAGCTTCAAAGTTGTCTCGTAAGTTCGAGGCAACTTGGAACTTTTATTATTAATGTTCGCTTAGAATAAAAATAAACAAGTGGTCGATATGCGATAAAAATTAGATCTCATGCTGCAGCTCCGTAACTGTGATACGAGATGCTGTAAACTTATCTGCATTTACTTATATTTTTCGCCCCCCGATAAATAATTGCAGTTGAGTTCGTACCAAAACTCCGGCGCCTAAGAATTGAATCAGTATAGGAAAATACTGACAAAGTATTGAATAAATCTAATAGAATTTTACGAGGCAATCTTTTACAGTAAAATAATATAGGAGTTTATTCTTACGACCCAACACGGACGCAAAACTTACATAATTTATTCGTCGCAAAGTTCCTTAGTGATGGTTTACCTTTGGAAAAAATTCGGTTGTCGCAAGATTTTTTCAACTCTACATTAGAATGGACATCTTCTATTAGAGGTAAAATTAATATTTAAGTCGATCTTCTATGCTTTGCATAAATATTTTTAATCATCTTCAGGTATTTATAAATATTCATATTGAATTTTCATTGCATTTCTAGCAAATAATTTAATATGAAAAAATGTACCGGAAAAAATCAATATTGATTCGAATCAATATTGATTTTCGAATCAACGACCCGTTGATTCGAAAAGAACTCAGAACATTTGTTTTCGGTTAGCAGTTCATTATTCTATAACAGTTTATTTATTGTCAAATTACATGCAATGGGAATCATTTAAAAATCAAGTTTAATGCGGGGGACTAAGAAATTACCGATAATATTTATTTCCGTATTTCATTAAAAAAAATTACACCGCCAACACATTCTAAAATGACTATCGTCATAATAAGTGGAAAGCTGTCCTAAGTTGTCTCAATTATACGACGGTAAAATTAAAATGTTCACTGCCATTAAATCATGTCTTCACTGTTGTAGTAGTTTTTAATTTTGTGTTTTATTAGTGAAGGCAAAGGCTGCTGGTTTTTTTTCGTAAAATGTTTACATTTCATTGAGTAGGTTATTTTAAGTGGTGGGGAGATGTACTCTTATGCTGGTTGTTCGGTTTTTACATGTGTCGTACTTAGTGCAATAAGTAGATTACAAATTGTATATATACCTTAGATTTTATAAAAATCACTGATATTGTACGAGTATTCATACAGATCAATTATTTCTGTTATAATTGATAACGCTTGCAGACATATAATACTTTTTCAGAACAGCTACAGGACAAAAGATCAAGATAATTTTTATTCTACTAAGAGTCTGTCCGCGTTAAATTAGTGAGCATAGGTTTCTATCAAGCCCCATTTTTCAGCCAGTTAACGTTGATCAAATTCACAATGAATACAATGTGGTAAAATGAAAGACCAATGTTTAGAAATCGACAACGGCAAGACTTTTAACTATATGCCACGTAAAAAACGTCTAAGTAGAGTGTTTTACGCTTATAAATTATTTTTTCACAAAAGATACAGAAGCCTAATGACGCGAAAAATCACATAACATTGCTCGGTGTAATACAAAATCTTCACTGTAAATGTGTTAAGAATCTTACATTTTTCAATGTACTTATTTATCATATTTTTTTATTTACGTGACATGCATGGAGGCGATTTTTAAAATGAGACATTTTCCGATCCGTGTCTCGGTTACCGGTGAAAAATCTTCGTTTTCGACACAGGGAAAATAAACACTTTTCACAGACTAAGTACGTAGAATTTTTTATGTGTTTTTTTTTCTATGAGCTTCAATAGCTGTACTCCTTGAAGCATCCTATTGACTGGACAAGTTGTATGGACGGAATCTACAGGACGGAAAGGCTTCTGGACCGGATAACGCTTCCGAAATTGTTAGGTGATTACCACGACTAAATCGGCACATAAATTTCGAGTCTATTTGAACCTATACCAAACAAATCGTATTTTTGGCAAATAGTTCCTAAAAATAGGTTAATTGCAATCTTTGATCATGACATTCAAGGATAATAGAGAAGCTTTCTCGAAGAAAGACAAACATAAATCCTGCATAAACATATAATATAAAAAATCCCGAGTAAATCGAATTTTAAATTGATTAATTACATTTATTTGACTTGGGAGATTAAACATTTCAGAAAATAATTTAATAAAATCAAATGAGAAAATTCGTTAGAAATGCGAAATTATTGTAATAATTTAACGGTGATTAATATATTCTGGATTTGGAAAAATGCTTTGAAAATTGAATGCTTTGATAACGTTCATAATTTATTTATAAACTAAATGACTCCAGTAATTTGAGGCGCGCTGCACAGTCTCTTACTATTACAAAAATTACCATTAACGCGACACATAAAAGAAGATGGTAATTACAAGAATAGGAAACAAGTACGAGGGTTTTAGCTTTAAAATATATTGGATGCTATGCTCAAATTAGGTTATCATAAATCTAGCAATCTTCTACTAGTGGAAATAATAAACATATTTAAATCAAATGCTTTATTCTCGCTATATATTTTACGGAAATTTTAATTGATAAGTTTGAAGACTCAATAATAGTGCTTTATGCTGACTTATTTTATGAATAATGTCATACAAAACATTTTTGTGCATTCCCAACAATTCTGGGAAAATGTTTTGTTAGCCAGCAAACGGCTATAAAAACTAACTTTTAGTCACCCTTTGCAAGTATAATTTTGCGTCACAACTTCTGTACACAAGGCTGCTTGTAAATCCTTTCTGTTGGGAATGAACTCTTTTTATTTATATTTTCAACTTGGCCTTCCCAAAATTCTAATAAATATAAAAATCTCAAATATTATTGCTCAGAGGATGAATATTAAGTAAATTTTATAATAAATAATGTAATTTTCTTTGTCGTTTTCCTCGAGTCAACATGGATTCATTCATAAAATATAATTTTTAGCTAGATCTAAATGTAAATTTAAATGGCAGCTTATATTTTTTTGATTATCCACAATAAATTGATGAGCTCGAATAGATAATAGCATTTTCTCATCAATAATAAAATGGCTTATTAATAACATATAAAAAACCGCCGTTTCGGCTATTTCATACTTACGTGAATTATGCCACGGAAGCAAGAATTTTTTTCAATATATAAAATAACTGGATTCGGTCATTTAGTTGAGATATGCAAAGAATTTTAACCAAATTAAAACCCTGTGTTCACGTCGTGGTGGGTTCATTTTAAACACGTGCTATATTTAATAATAACTTTTAAAAAGAAAGCAACAAGTTGCCGAGGTGATAAAACGACAAGCACTGATTTCTTTTTAGCGCATTTTCTCACTTATGGAAAAAAGGCGCTATTGTGCTCGTCATGTCCGCCTGTCTGTCCGTCTGTCCGTCCGTCTGTCCGTCCGTCTGTCCGTGACTTCAAGTTTTCGTCGACGAGCAAATGCGCTCTCTGTCACTCACTGCAGTGAGTACTGAGTTATATTTTTGATGTTTTCCGCAGTATCCCTTCAATTATAAGGGGAAACACTAAATTATATCGCCTCCAATTGTCAGGCCCATGCATGTCTCCCTGCGCAATGTATCTTCTGAAGCAGAAGCAAATTTGCATTATATTTTAGTATTTTACAAACAACGTTATAGTGATTTCTCTCGCTGTTTTGAGCATGAATTGATCCAACTTTTATTTGGTAGGACCCATGCCTACTTCAATACATAAATGAAAACATATTTATTGCGATAACTGTGTTCATAAAAAAATTAAATATAAATTCATATTCATGAGATAAATGCAAGCAACTCATGTGTGTTCGTGAGATAAATGCAGTGACTACATTATGACTGCATTATATTATATATAATGATTGTATTATATTATATATAGTGACTGCATTATATGAATGCTTTGTCAATGCCTGTAGTCACTTGCTGGTATATTAATGAACTAAATCGTTGTGCATTATCTTTGGTCAAGATGAATTAGGCGTTATTTCCCTGCTTGGCATTTAAGTTTATATATTTTATTAGAAGCATGTTTTTTCAATTGAAACTATGCAAACTTCATTTATCGCGACCTCAAAACTGTTAGGAATGTAAAAATGCCGAGTAGTCTATCAGAAGAACTGAATATGGAAATAGTTGTTAAAAATAATCTAATTCGTAGATGTCTATATTTTTAACTGTAAGACATTATAAAACTAAGCTATATCATGTCAAATATTACTAACGATAAAACTATTAAAATGAACTTGAATGTTATTTATTAATAATAAACATGAAAAGAATGTAAATACACAAATTACTTTTGGGATATAAAATTTCTGAGAATCTAAGAACAATATTAATTCCAACATACGAGTAAGTTTTGATACCAGCGGACATATT
This sequence comes from Hyalella azteca, assembly GCF_000764305.2. Classification (NCBI taxonomy): domain Eukaryota; kingdom Metazoa; phylum Arthropoda; class Malacostraca; order Amphipoda; family Hyalellidae; genus Hyalella; species Hyalella azteca. The sequence goes on from NW_025933599.1 coordinate 298,612, forward strand.
AGTTAAAATATTCTTAAATTGCAGTGCATTGCATACAATAGGAAGATTACGAAAAAATTTATGATCTAATTGTCAATTTGAAATTTTTACAACGGAAAATATTTCACCCAGATATATTTACTAAAAAAAAATTGGGCAAGATTGCATGAAAATCTTGTTATCTTGAACAATTCTTTTTCTGGAACCCTGCCTGAGCGAGTTGATGGCTGCGGTAATTTGGGCTGCCGTTGCCGTGTTCTCTGAGGAGGGTTTCTCGGCGCTCTTTATTTTTCAGGTATTTTTGAGAACTTTTTCTAATGTTTAGGTATTTTCGAAAAGTTTTTACAATGTTCTTGGTATTTTTGAGAACTTTTCCAATGTTCCTAGTATTTTTGAGAGCTTTTCCAATGTTATTGGTATTTTTGAGAAATTTTTACAATGTTTCATGTATTATTGAAAATTTACAATGTTCCATGTATTTTTTAGAATTTTTTTAATGTTCTAGGTTTTTGAGAACTTTTTCTAATGTTCTTGGTTATTTAAGATCTTTCTACAATGTTTTAGGTATTTTCGAGAACTCTTCTAAGGTTTTAGTATTTTTGAGAACTTTTTCTAATGTTTCATGTGTTTTTGAGAACTTTTTACAATGTTCCAGGTATTTTTGAAACTTCATCCTCCAATGTTTACAAGTGGTTTTGTTTTACGAAACCAAAATTTCAATCAAAAGGTGAATTTGATCATAAGGGGATAAATTATTTTATATAATATACCAAATTTCAATAATGGATATTTTCCATTTACATTTCTTAATTATTTCTTGAATAAATAACAAAAATATTATATTTAAGTAATTCCATTGCTTATAATTAATAATGAGAATAAAAATTCATAATTTCAATGTTAGTAATTTATTAACGAACTATAATTATGAGCCCATTTTTCATTAATTTCATGTTATATTATTAGTAACTGAAACGACCTATATCTATTTTATCATAAAATAATTACAGCAAATAACGAAATATATTTTGGCAGCGTCTCCATTTCTTAAAGTTTAAGTTCAATATTTCGCATCATTTCACGACACTTGGTATCATTTCAGAACATCATTTAGCAACATTTCAGTACATTTATATCATTTCAGAGCTTAATCATTTCGCTTCATTTCAGAACATCTTCATTTAGAATAATTTCAGAACATTTTCCACATCATTTCAGGACATTTGGTATCATTTCAGAACATCGTCATTTCGCATCATTTCAAAACCTTTCCAACATCATTACAGAACATTTGGTATCATTTCAGAACATCGTCATTTCGCATCATTTCAAAACCTTTCCAACATCATTACAGAACATTTGGTATCATCTCAGAACATTATCATTTAGCATCATTTCAGAACCGTTCACGCATAAATTCAGAACATTTGGTATAATTCCAGAACATCGTCATTTAGTATCATTTCGGAACCTATTCCACATCATTTCAGAACATGATCATTTCGCATTATTTCAGACCCTTTTCCACATTATTCCAGAACATTTGGCATCATTTCAGAACATTTAGCATCATTTCAGAACATTTGGTGTCATCTTAGAACATCATCATTTCGCATCATTTCAGAACCTTTCACGTACAAATCCAGAACATTTGCTATCATCTTAGAATATCATTTAGCATCATTTCAGAACATCATCATTTAGCATCATTTCAGAACATTTGGCATGATTTCAGAACATTTACCATCATTTCAGAACATTTAGCATCATTTCAGAACATTTGGCATCATTTCAGAACATTTAGCATCATTTCAGAACATTTGGTATCATTTCAGAACATTTGGCATCATTTCAGAACATTTAGCGTCATTTCAGAACATTTGGCATCATTTCAGAACATTTGGCATCATTTCAGAACATTTGGCATCATTTCAGAACATTTGGCATCATTTCAGAACATTTGGCATCATCTCAGAACATTTGTTGATGTTGATTTGTTGTATTTTCGAGACAGGCGCTTCCGACACCTCGCCTGGAGTCTGAGTTAGACGCCTCCTGGAATCTCCAGCTGCAATCTTTGACTGGAATCCTGGACCTAATAAAAATTATATTATAATTCAGATCGAAAAGTGGAATGAGAATTTTAAACATAAACCGCGGACGGTAATCCTGATTTTGAACTTACACCTGGATATGGATTTTGGAGTATAAACAAATAAAAATTTATAATTTATAACATACATGAAGTTAGCAAATGAATATCTGGACTTGTGGTCTGATTCTGATATTGAAATAATTTTTTCAGAAAGAAAATGATGCGTACTGTAATTTTGGAACTTGATTATAAACGAACGCAATTTTAACGTTCACACATTTTCAGCCACGTTCCGAACATAACAATAGCAAATGTTCATTCTAGAAGCTCGAATTAGCGTCAAATTAGTTTAGAATAATTGTGCACTGTCGACCTGCTTAAATAGCAGCCTCCCTAATTAATGAAAGGATAAGGAATTAATCCAGTAATTAGGCATTAGGATTTATGCAATTTCCAAGACCTTTATTACAAAGTGAGATCATTTATATGGTAATAAATAAATGTTTTTCGTTTCCTTTGAAAACTGACTTTCATTTGTGAGAAATTGTTCCGTTTTTCCCCTTAATCAAATAGCCACATTTTTTATAAAAACAGAAGTAAATTATATTCAACCTAATCTTAATCATATTTTAGATTATAATTTATTGATATATGTCTTTCCAATAAATCAATAATCATTTATACGTGAAATTATAAAACATGGGGCTAGGGTAAAAAATTTGAACTGGATTTAGCTAATCTACGGGAAGTGGTAGTGAAATAGAGTGCATCCTGCTGTTATTATTATTGTTATTATTATTAATATTATTATCATTACTATTACCATTATTCTTGATTATACTATTGTTGTTATTTTATTCAATGGCGATGTTTCCTCAGCATTTAGTATTATTTTAACTATTATAGTGAATTGCTCCCTAATTCCCAGACATCGCAGTCAATGGAAGATGAAGTTACAGCAGAAATTTTCGACGAAGATTGAATGACTGGAAATTCAACGAGAAAGACTGCAACAAAATAAACATTTATGAACGAAGATTGAATGACTGGAAATTTAACGAGAAAGACTGCAACAAAATAAACATTTATGAGAGAGATTTTATCCCTCGTTTGTTCAACATTACGCAGCTCTTTGCCACTCGAAATTCGAGACGCACAATGAAAACTCGAGCTCGACATCGAAAAATTCATGAAGAGTAAAGCAATGTTGAGTGATTTTTGGATAGAATATGTTGTGTACTAGGTTAAACGTTGAAATTTCTATTGAACTTTGTGATTTTGGTGCTGGTATTTGGATGTAGTATAAGGATTGGAAATTATTTTTGAATTATATTAGTTACATAGGAAATCATGTGATTAATATTAAGTTAGTTTTCAAGCAAATTAAGTTCAGTTAATATACATGATAGACAAGAAAGAGTAACGCAAAGCGTTACGACATGCATGTTGTATGAGCGTTAAAATTGAAACTAATTAACAATTTTTCTTAATTATTACGAATTATTGCGGGTAGTTTATTGTTGCGGGTAGTTTATCCTCTACTGAGTTAATTATTTAACAATTTTTCTTAGTTATTATGAACTAGCGCCGTGCAATTGCTGCGGGTAGTTTATCTTCTACTGAGTTAATTTAGCTTGAAAAGGTTTTTAAAGGTAGGGGTTCTCTTCGGGGCTCTGCTAATAAACCAACCTCATTAGCTCTAAACCCGCGTAAAAACCTTTCCGCTGAGATAACTTCTTTCTTTTTCACCAAAAATCTTGGGAGTTTTCGACCAAGAAAAAGTGTAGGTGCTCTTAAATTTCAATTGGAAATCTTACTGAACTCCAACATAAAATCTGAAATTTCAATGTGACGGGTAATTTTTGAACTTATTAGAATTTTTTATCATTGAGTCCCAAGTCGTAAGAATTCTAGCTTAATGCTTATGTATCAGGTATAAAATTTTTTCCACCACAAAAGAAATATATTAGTCTCAATAATATCACAAGGAAAATTTTCGAGAAACAATCCGATTAATTTTTGGCAAGATTTTGCAGCAGCTTCCAGAAACCGCGAGTTCTTAAAAGCTTCAAGAAATTCTCTTGCTTAATTTCCAAGGAAGAAAGGTTCCCCATCGACACAGCTCGTCAGGCTAACAAAGTTTGGCTTGCAGAGTAACCTGCCACTAACAAACAGCTTGTTAGCCAATAAAAAACTTTCTGCTAGGGATGTTAACCTTTGGATCAGAGCGTTGCTAGAGTAGCTGCACTATATATACGAACGGAGCTATGAAGACCTCGGTCAGTTTTTCGGCGGCTAAGATAACAGCAAAAAAATTCACTATTTCTTGAAAATGAAAAGGTTTCGGAGTCCAGCACCATCGTCAGATTAAAACATATAAAGCAAAACCTACAAGATTTTTCCGTGGGAAAGAAAGCAGCCGAAAAAATCACCATTTCTTAAAAATGAAAACGTTTTGGAGTCCAGCTCTATCTTCAGTTCAAAACCAATAAATAAAGAAGAATCAATTAGAACTGCTTGTATTATAGGTTTTGAACTGACGATGGAGCTGGACTCCTAAACATTTTCATTCTTAAGGAATGGTAAATTTCTTTGAATGTATTCTTTGCTTTTAAATTCTTGATAAACTTGAGATTTAAGCACGCAAGTGATTTTGTTGCTTTTCGTTGGCTTATCAGGAGCACTCAGTCGGCCACTCATAATTTAGCCTTTGGCTTACTAAATTTAATTTTCTACGTGACGGACATATTCAATCCGGTTGTGCATGGATTGCCAACAAAAATATAAAATGAGGAATACTATTTCCGTGGATTTAAAATTATGAAGCTATGTGTCCTATTCTTCCCAGTGTAGTGTGTTAATATCCATCAGAAAATATTTTTAGTGCCAATTTGAACTAAAAAAATGTTTAAAACTAATTGAACGAAAGACAAAACCCGAATAAAACAGAAAATATGATATGTGACTGAGAAATGGTTAGGGACAAGATAAATGGTGTCTGATTATATTTTTATAAGTACATAATTATAAAAGAATAAATCATTCGCATGTGATATATGACAAAACACTTTCATATAATAATGGAAGTCGTTTAATGTGTATTACATCGTAGTGCGTCCATTTAAAACATTACATTATCGCGGACATTATGCAGCCGTGTTACTATACGTTAGTCTTATTATTACTATTATTACTAACTATTATTATTATTACTATAGGGTTATTATCTTCCTATCAAGATGTCAATGGTCATGACTTTCACATAGTTAAACCCATTATTAATTTTCTAAAGATGTAATTTAAGAGCTAATTCAACATTAAATTGACAGCTGGAACCTGACTGAGTCCAGCAGCGCGGCTAAGAAGTGTCAACGCTTTTCCGAATTAAATTATTAGCGTGAACGTCAGCTCTCCATTGCAGCGATCACTGCACTTGCTTTAAAAAAACATTCAGTGCAGGCCTGAAGTCAAAGTATTTATTAATAACCACTTAGAGTTACTGCGTATAATGAAAAATATTAAACCTCCGTATTGCATTAATAGCACACGAGTTGAAAGACTCAAATCGCATGTTGCTGCACCAAAACTATTAAAACACATTCACTACTAAGCCAGTAGCCCTTCCTAACTTCATTTAATTTAAAATTCGTTATAAAAATATGTTAGTTTTTAAAAAGGGGGAAATCATTATTTATTAACTATTAGTTAATTAAGTTAATAATTAATTATCGATTAACTTATTCTCTGAGTTTGAGAAGCGTTCTTGTTCTCCACGTTCATCCCTTGACGACCGGAAAATGGAATAATTTAATCCCGAGTTTCAATTATGGTAATTAAATTTAATATTTTGTTAATTAATGAATGGAAACATTATTGGTTTCAGATTGTAGAATCTCAATATAAATTTAAGATAAAAATAATCCCTTATTAACGTGGCATGAATTTTAAGAATTTGCTTGTACAATAGAATTATAAAATATTAATAATAATATCCACTATATTATTCGAAAAAGTGCAAAACTTTATCCTATGACATTGAAATTCAATAAATATATGGGATACAAAATTTATTAAACAAAAAATATTAATCAAACAATCTGAGAACCCCTTCACTTTTATATTTCCAGAACCGGTTTACTTTTATATTTCCAGATGCGGTTTACCTTTATATTTCCAGAACCGGTTCACTTTTATATTTCCAGATGCGGTTTACCTTTATATTTCTAGAACCTCTTCACTTTCATATTTCCAGAAGCGGGTTACTTTTATATTTCCAGAACCGGTTTATTTTTATATGTCCAGATGCGGTTTACCTTTATATTTCTAGAACCTCTTCACTTTTATATTTCCAGATGCGGTTTACTCCACAAATCTGTTCACCTTGACCAGCCTTCGGTAAGCCGGCCACGTTCTGCCAGCAGGTTGCCAGGAAATGAACGTCTGTTGGTGCGCTGTCATTTTTAGGCGATTTAAGTCTCGGTTTCGTTCAGTTCTGAACCTGTAACTCGTGCGCGGTTTTCCCACCAAAACTCTGATGCAGGCTGCATGAAAATAGCGGAATTTCATTACCTCTTCGCTGTCGTGACTTGCTTCAGCGATAATCTTCAGGTGCACTGACCGCGTTGCACTGCTTCACGGTTGAAAGTCATTGCCGGATTGAAGGCAATGATGGCAATGATAAGATGATATATAAGATTGCCGGCATAGACCGGCCAGAGGAAAATTATATCCTCTGAGGCTCCATTTCAGTTCCTTGTCTGTTACATACGCTGAAATTTAACATAAATTTAGAAACGCTCGACCTGGTTTCGGTGCTTCAAACCATACATTTTTCATCGACATTTTTTTATTTGATCTACATTAGGCCGAAGCTAGAATTATCTTTTCAACATTTTCGTAGATCCAGTTTTCATCACGAATTAAAAGCGAAGCTACTTCACCGAATCCGCTACCCCTAATAAATAAAAATAATTATAAAATTGATTAAAAGTTCTAGGGGAACTTAAAAAATGTTTTTCAGAATGATGTTGATTCAGAATTGGTCAGTTTTTTCTTCTGAATAAAAGGTTTATCAAGAGCAGAATTTTAATTGGTAAAATTGTGTCTATTGATTTGGAAATGCGAGTTGATAGAGCGGATGTGTTATTTAGGATTTTATGATAGTTTTTTTTTTTCATTTAAGGAGAGCGGGATGATAAATGAATGAGGACTCGGCCGGATGGACATTGCATTCTTCTGATGTTGTTGGGAGATTTTCATCCGTTAATCGCTGTTGACTGGAAAGTGAGTACATGAATGACATTTTTAGTATTTCGTTACAACTATTTGCATATCTGGAATATATTTTTCAATAGTGAGGCTGATTTCAGATGTAGGAAAGGGCATCAGAATCAGCAGCATTTTATCTTGTATTTGGAAGTGGTTGGAGCAGCATATAAATTATGCATAATGCTCAGGGTTGCAAGATAGTATAAAAACGGCAATGTCCGCGGACAAAAAAGGCATGTAGCTCAATATATACTAGTATATTTGTTGGCTCAAGTTAACAATTTCCGCTGTAGTTTTTTTAGAATTTTTCAAAATTTAATAAGGAAATACAACCATCATAAATTTTAGCAACTGATAAAATGCAATCGAAAGATACTAAATCACGGACTTCAATTATCCGGAAACAATATCCTCCGGCAACCCTGAAAATTCTTAGAATGAAAAGTATAAAAATCCTTGATTTTGATTATTCAGATATCTATTTTACCATTTGACATGCACATCTAGAATAATTTAACTGCAATTTAACCAACTCATTCACTTGTCAAATTCTTGATATATATATAGGTTGGCTCAGACAATAGTTCAAGTTTATAAAATCTTTTAATATTCAGTCATGCAGGTGCTGCTTTGATATTCATTGCTTGCCACTCGGTACTAATTTTAAAAATTAATAACACACACGAATTTCCCTAAAAGAGTTCGAAAGATTAGTTTTAATTAATGTGCTTGTGTCTCTATATCCTCATCCTGCTTGCTTTAGGCATTATTTTTTTACATTTTTTTGTACATTTGGTCATAACTCCCAAACATATTATGTAGTGTTTTAATTTTTAGTGGTAGGCATAAAAATACGTTGAAATCGTAATTCCTGAAGTTAATGCAAGAACCGTCATTAATTATTATTAATTCATTTATTCATTAAATATGATCGCTGGCTTCAGAACACTAGATGGCATTTGAAATTATGCAAGGCAATATGAGAAAAACTATCAATCCTCAAAATTAATAAGTAAAAGATATAGAGTGAAGGGATATTGTGCACTCTGGGACTTTAAAAATGCGAAAGGAACCTCAATTTTGGAGGTACACCCCGAGGCAGAACTTTTCTAAAAGCTCAAATTCGATAACTCAACCAAAGCATAAACCGTGCAACTTATGAAGCCAGAAAAATGTTAATGATGTGGTGTAACCGATAAAAAACCTAAAATTTAAGCAGAAATGTTCTAACTTTCGTCCTTGAATGCATGGATATCGCAATTATTCGTACCTATATAAGAATTGGTGGCGAGAGTTATAATTAGTAGATAAAGGGTTTACTCTATTCCTACGGTTACATTTACTGCCGTCAGTACGTGCTATTCGTGCCTACAGGCATAGTAAATAGAATTACTACTGTCGTCAGTAAACTTACGGTTACGGTTACGTTAGTAAACTTACGGTTACGTCAGTAAACTCGCCGCTGTAGGGAAAATTTCCCAACCTGGCTACTTTAAAATTACTACGAAGAAGCAGAGCGGGCTCGTCTTAAGGCAGATCCGCGTCTCTCTGCTATTATTGCTTTAACTGTGTACTTGAACGGTCACCCGAATTTCCTCTGTACCTAGTTTTGTGCCACATTTTCCTAAATATTTACTTACGGTCTTTATTTGTTGTGCACAACCTTAGCCTATTTATTCCTTTAATTTATGGTGCATGTTTTTGTCACCTCATTTCGAACGCTTTGGCTAGCCCGTCAACCTTGGAGTCTGTTAGCCCTTATAAATTCATTTGCTTATACTATAACCTTTGCTGACCAGCATTTTAAAATTCTGATTAGACCTGGGTAGCATTCGACTTTGATTGACGGGTATTGTTGAGTCTCTTACTTAACTTTAACCATTAAAATTTAACCTATAGAAGCCAAAGTGTTCATGTTAGTTGTGGTGCGTTTATACGTGGAAAGGAGGCGACCTATTTAACTTATATATGGCTCATAGTTACCAACATCGTCTAAATTAATACTGCCTTTAAACTATCATCAAGGCTTGCATATTTAAGTGGGCACGGCTTCTCTGAAAGCACAGTTTGTGCACTTATTTTTGATTAAATAAGGTGAGCTTTGATCTGGAATTAATTTAAATACTGAAACTCTGAGATTTTTATAGCTTATTACTTGTAGCGCCGGAGTTTTAATTCAACGTATCTTTTCATTCAGTATGTCATCCTCTGAACTTCAAGTTACGACCACCCTAGAGCCGACTGGACGCTATTTTTTCTTGAACTGGATTACCTCGTGAAGAAAACTACTTCCTGTACAGCTGAAGATAAATGATTAAATCGGTTCAACTCCTTTCATTGTTTTCACTTGTTTGAACCTTACTTAATTATCTGTGAAATAACTTTTAGATTAGGATTAAAATCTGCGTAGATGGAAATTTCCCTACACGGTTACGGTTACGTCAGTAAACTCATTGTTACGGTTATGTCAGTAAACTCACGGTTACGGTTATGTCAGTAAACTCACGGTTACGGTTACGTCAGTAAACTCACGGTTACGGTTACGTCAGTAAACTCACGGTTACGGTTACGTCAGTAAACTCACGGTTACGGTTACGTCAGTAAACTCACAGTTACGGTTACGTCAGTTTACGTCATAAAATCACGGTTGCGGTTACGGTTACGTCAGTAAACTCGCGGTTACGGTTACGTCATAAAATCACGGTTACGGTTACGTCAGTTACGGGAAACTGTCACCGTTAGATTTACTAGAAAATATTTGATAAATTTTTACGGTTAAAACCCGAATCCACGATTGGTTTACGATTGGATAATAAATATTCGTTCTACATTATTTCTTTACCTCAGAAATAGTGATATTCATTTAAATTTTAACATAAATGAAAAAGATATTGAACGCGGACCTATTTTATATTCAATTAAACAATAATGGATGATATTCTCTGACTTGTAGCTTGTTCTTTTAGAAATGTTCATGCATTTTTTTCAATTTTTATTGCATTGAAAATCCAACGCTACAACAATTTTTAATTTCCAATAAATCTCTTGAGATTAGACTGAGTGAATTTTTGGATAATGAAAAACCACAATTTTGTTATGGGACTTACATAATTTTATTGTAAATCATGTAATTTACAAGTCATTCAGTCGCAATTTTTAATATACAACTCAAAATTTTTGGCTGTAGAAAACTATGTACAGGTTAATCGATGTAAAATATAAAATCATTAACAAACATATGTAATGAGTTCAAATTTCGATTAGAAATTTTTATAAGTGCTCGACGGATATAAATATACTAATACTGGTTAAATTCTCAAATGTGAGCTCAAAAAATAAAATCAAAAGTGATATTTTCAACCGATATTTCGTTCATTGTTAATAGTCACATTTATAATTTAGCTTGAAATCCTATTGATTCAAAATTTTTTAGCTCCATTAATTAGAAAACGATATTTTATTATATTCAGGACCCATATCGATGATTTTTTCTCTTTTGAAAATGAAGCCTCTTTCACCCATAAAAATAGTCAAGTTTAATTTATCTTCTGGAACTCAGACTATATATATTATTATTTTATTAATATTGACTTTAATTTTACTCGTTATAAATTTTTGTATAAGTAAAGGAAAATATTAATATTTTTCCACTATCTAAATGCATGAAGGAAACTGACCCAGAATTTTTGTTTCTGTTGGAACTGGGGAAGCCATTTAGGAAGGCATTATAAAAAGCTTAAAGAAATTCAGTCCCGTCCAACGTACAAAAATTGTAAAATTTTACTATCAAAATCGAGGCTCAATAATTCAAATCCAATTAAAGAGCTCATCGAAGGCATAGGAAAAGGTTTGTGTTAACATTAGGAGCGAACTTCAGTAATTGGCGAAAATTTTACGTCTTAAATAACGATTAAGTCTCGATATCCTCGATGAAGATCATGAAAATCAGAAGCTGGGAGTAGGTTTTAATGGTAAATCCAGTCAACGACTTCCGATATGAGTGGCTATTAGATTTCAAGTTTGCCATCTGAGCCAGAGAAAGTGTATAAATAATAGTAAATTAAGTAAAATGTTTGATGAGATCGCGCTCATAAAAATGTCCATGATACATTATATACACCTTTATTATTTATTTGCAATATTGACTAATTTATTTGGCATCTATGGCGACCTGAAGAATTTCTGTGCACAAATTTTTAACAAAACAATTGTTTAACAATTAAAAATATGACATATATACATCAAACGAAAAAAATTACATAAATTATTAGTAAATTATTTCGATTCATGCTCCCTCGCACAACTTTTATTTATATTTATATATATATTTTATTTATGTTGCAAATTTTTTTAAAAAATATTTTTTACACAATTTCAGCATTTCCGCTACAATGACGTTTTACCATTTCTTACAACAGTAAACATTACAACATAAAATTCTTACAACATAAAATTCTAACAAACTTTATGTATGATGACAACTTGGCGGAATTTAAATCTATGTAAATTATCAGTAAAAAAAATTGGTTTGCAGTCAAATCACTATAAAATATTTCGAATTAATTATAATAATTTTTACTGTTAATAAAATCAAGTAAAAAATCAGCTACCGCTGTTATTGAAGAATTGAACCATACAATAAATAATTTCAGTATTGATTTGAAGGTGGAAACTATGTAACTAAGATCGTTTCAATTTTTCAAATCCAAAAATAATCGGTGGAAAAAGTTTTCGTAAAAATTGAAATAAATTTGTTTTGATCAAAATTCTCTGAGATTCATCAATTTTCTCCAATTTTTGTGTAAAAGTTAATCCATTAAAGTTAAATCAAAGCATACGAAAATTTAGACTTCAAATCATTATTATCCATAGGAAAAATCTTTTTAGTTTCATAATCATAACATATTTATAAATAAAGTAATGAAAATACAGTAGTTTTGGTGTGTCTTTATTTTTTAATTTTCTATTTCACCTAGAAAAACCCCTCTTGATTGCATAATTTTAATTAGAATATATTATCAATTAACCAAACTAATAACCATTAATTTATTTACAATATCATATATCGATAACATGATATTTCCTTTCCTAAAAATAATTTTTCCAAATTTTATTATTGATGTCGAAAAACTTAGGTCAGTTTAAATGTTTTCAGAAGTGCTAGAAACTTTTTGAATTTATATTTGACTGCAGCCAATAGAGTATTCAATGTTTAGCAACTAAATACGATCTTTAAAATTGAAAAAATTAGGACCATTCCGAGTTTTGCAGCTAGAAAAGTAAAACATTCAAAATATCTACACGCCTATGACACGCTTGCATCTATGTATACTTTGGTTATTCAAAATATATTTAGAAACAGAAATCATGCAACATTGTATGTACAATAAGTTTCAGGTCAAGTTTAAATGAGATGCAAATGTTAACCATTATTTCGGTGTCATTAAGCGTTTTGGATATCATTTATATATGTACACTCAAATTATTTCATACATGAACAACAATTAACCATGATTATACTTTTTATTTATGCTAAGAATTTGTTGTCCCATTAGCCATTACAACGTACTCTGTAAACGCCCGTAACATAACTTTATTTTATTTTCAAAGAAAAGGGTATTTATTTCAAAGATTTTAGATGATTTTTTGCAACTACTATGAAAATATAACAAAGTCGATTAACAAAAAGCGATAAATACGCTAGATTAGCCATCCCGGAAGGTCAACCGATGCTGCAGTGACTTTTTGAATTGCAATAGTTATATATTATATACTACAGTATATACATAAACTTTTATTGAAATTTACAATATCATTTCAACCATTATTGTTATAAATACAATGTATTTAAATATTTAGACTCATAATGTTGCTCACAATTCCTCGGTGATATAAATTTCCCACAAGTCATGAGTCGGCCAAACTTTACCAAACTATGTCCTCAATGACCACAGATAAATAATAATCTCGTTTGAAATTATTATACAAAGAACAAGTATTCAATTAAGTGAACATTCAAGGAAATGTTTTAACGTGAAATGAAATAATTTTACAATTAATATTAATTTATATTATTTTAATTTATAAGTAATATCAATAATTTTTTTAGCTGACAAAATTAATCGGTGCGTTAGGCACTATTAGTCGTTGAATAGGGCGTGATTTAATAATGGCATTAAAAAGACATGGCTTTTGTCAATGACATGGACATAGCTTTTGTCGATGACATGGACATGGCTTATGTCGATGACATGGACATGGTTTGTGTCAATGACATGGACATATTTGTGTAGAAGACATGAACATATTATGTGTCAAGAAATATACATTTTTTTGTCAAAATCATGTACAAGTTAAGTATTAAAACCATGGATTGTAACTGGTGCAGCGGAGCTAGAAACGTTGAAGGAACGATGACGTCACTAGAAAAATTAATAAAACTGGAGACGATGTTGACAGTGCGGTGCCACCTGGGGACGAGAACACGAGTCAGATAAATAGAAACAGTTTCAAATCAGCATTCTATTTTATTATTGTGAACTTCATCGTGTTTATTCGTCAGATTACCTAGTGAAATATCAGCGAGCAAAGGTTCGATTTAATCTACTCTTAATCACGTCAACCTGTTCTAATCTAATAATCAATTGACTGCATACGTTGTATAACGAAACCTAAATGACAAACAAAGCAAGCTTGACCGCAAAGAAATTTGCATATTCCGCAACAGTGAAACTGAGGCTTGAAAACAATTGACGTACAATATATAGCAGTCAAATTACGCTCGTTAAATTAAAACAGTCAAACTTTTCAACTTCCGCTCAATCTCACCGAATAAATGGAACTCAGGTTTCTGTCTGAATTGTTCGGGAACATCAACGTTGACTTTGACTTCGGAATTTTTCCAATATAGATCACGAACTGAAGCCGAACATCGAACTATGACATAGCCTTTGCGTGCAACGGAAAGAGTTGTGCGCAACCGTAGAGTTTGTGACACCGAGTACAGCTTCGTCACGTTGTTTAGCTGCACGAGCGGCTCGTGGAGGAGAGATGGGTCAACCTGTGTAGAATAATTGATGATTAATAATATATAATATAATAATAATAATAATATAATAATAATAACAATAATAAAATATATATAATATAATATTTCTTGGAATTATATAAATATTTCTAAATTTGGTGACCTTTATAATATGAGCAGCTGCATGTATTTAATTGAAGAATTATTTTATATATACGAAATAATATATAAATCACTGCGTTTTATGTCCTGCATAATATGAGTAGCTGCATGTAATTATTTGATGAATTATGTAATATTTGTGAAATAATGTAAATATTGCTGGATTGTATGTCCTGAGAACTATGAGGTTTATTTTTGAGGGAGGGAAATCAATTTAGGTAATTAAGATACGTACTACAAGAAATGAATATAGTCAACTACAAGTGCAAAAGTGGAACATAAAGTAATATACACAAACGCACTGTAAAAAATATTAGAAAAACGGGAAGATAAAGTAGCGAAATTTTGACCCTGATTTTTTCACCGCAATTGCACATTTTGCACTTTTTGGGTAAAATTGTACATTTTACGAGTTTTTCAACACCCATAATAATTATGAAATATTCTAAAGTATTATAATAACTATAATTTTAATTATGATAATACTCTAAAGAACTAGAATAAAGATAATATTAAAAATGATAAACATTCTAAAGTAATATGACAATGAAAATATTATTAATGATAAATATTCTAGGTAAAATAATAATGAGAATAATAATAAATATTCTAAAGCAATATAATAATGCTAATAATATTAATAAATATTCTGATGTAATATAACAATGATAATAATAATATATAAGAAATTATGTTCCGTTTTAATTGAGCGGGACCTTGTAGAATAAGTATAGTTTTAAGTTGATTTCTAGATAGCTAGGAACCATTAGAAGGAGGATTTTGGAGGCGTGAGCGATAGGTGATACCTATAACGGTGTTCTGGACTGTTGATTTCTATATCAACTTTAGAGTGCAAATATCGTCTTATCTCTTACTAATTAACTTGAATTAATGCATGACATGGGTCCTTTAGGCATTTAATGCATGCAACTTTACCTCTTTGGTTTGGCCCAACAATTTAAAGTCGTCTTTGACGCATTACTTTGGCAGTATTGCCGGCTTTCGAACTTTAACTTGAACTACTAATTGCACTTGTGCACATTAACCTCCTTCTGCTAACTTAACAAGTTGGGCCAGCCATTAAATAATATTCTATTAATTGCATCAATATACCTCCAATACCTCTAAACGGCTTAATACAAGCCACTTAAAAGTTCGCTAACGGCAATAATTTTGAAGGTTGGTAGTCGCAGGAATTTGATTTGATTTGTATGATCATTTAGCTTAAGAGACCTATTCATACATATTACAAAAGTTCTTGATAGCATTCGAAAACCCGATTTTTCCCATTAATTCCGTTATATTACAGTATAGCTCCCTGTATTCACCTCTCGTCTCGTGTCGTCGTGCGTCCTGCCTAGAACGCTGCCAGTGCTTGCTGCCTAATCTGCCGTGTTCTTTGTTTAATTTAAGGTTAGAAATGGAAACTGCGTAACTGTCATATCTTGTGCCGTTGAATTGGAATTACTGAATATAATAGTTTAGTCATTTCAAGTTTTCCTACATTCTGTTAATTTCGATCATTTGTCTCTAATTTCAGTTTCATGAACATCAGCCTCTACAGCTCTTGACTGACTACACTGATGTCCAAGTTTATTCGTTTCGAGTTCAACAAAAATTATTAGCCGTTATATTCGTATAAATTCCTTACAAATAAATATTCTAAAGTAATATAATAATGATAATATCTCATCGCACCTGCTCGCCGTTGACGCGGAACTGCAGCTGGGGTCTGGGCAGAGCGGGGGGCGCTGTACAGGTGATGAGGGCAGGGGAGTTGAGGGGATACAAGCCAGCCACGCCAGTGAGGGTAGGGGGGTCTGAGGGCACAACTGAGGGAAGGGGGGGAGTGGAAATAAATTACAGCGCATGTTGAAGGAGCCTTTATATCGATAATAATTTTTATAATTATTTGCAAAAATAAATTACAGCGGATGTTGACATAGCTTCTATTTAACAAATATTTTTATCACAATTTGCACAAATAAATTACAGCGGATGTTGAAGTAGGCTTTGTATTAATAATAAGTTTATCATCATAAACATAAGGATAAGGAATAGTGACATATTGAAGTGAGGGATCAGAAAGCTTTACTACAGGAGGGTTACTCGATCGCTCCCACACGGCCGTTGTGCCTGTGGCATCACCCTCGAAGCCGTCTGCTTGAATTTTCGAAATATTTCTTTATTTTAAAAAATTCCAACCGCAGATTTTTTCCGCAAAACCTGAACCTAAGTTAACACCGATAAACTAATAATCCATTTTTATAACTGATGAGAAACTGCTATTTAATTATTCGAGCTCATCAATTTATTGGGGATAATCAAAAATATAAGCTGCATTTAAATTTACATTTATAGATCTAATTAAAAATTACAACTTATGCATGAATCTATGCTGACTCGAAGAAAACGATAACTACAAAATTTCTTATAAAATTTACTCAGTATTCATCGTCTGTGCAATACTATATATAATTTTTATATATATTAGATTTATAGAGAGGCAAAGTTGAAAATATAAATAAATATATTTTATTCCCAACAGAAAGAATTTACAAGCAGCCTTGTGTACAGAAGTTGTGACGCGAAATTATACTTGCAAAGGGTGACTAAAAGATAGTTTTTATAGCCGTTTGCTGGCTAACAAAACTTTTTCCTAGAATCGTCGGGAATGCATAAAAATGTTATGTATGACATCAGTCATAAAATCAGTCAGCATAAAACAGTGGCATTGAGTCTTCAAACTTATCAACTAAAATTTCCGTTAAAATACAGTAAGAATGGAGCATTTAATTTAAATGCTTATTACTTCCACTGGTATGAAGATTTTTTATATAACCTAATTTGAGCATAGCAACCAATATATTTTATAGATAAAACCCTCGTACTTGTTTTCTATTCTTGTAATTACCATCTTCTTTTATGTGTCGCGGTAATGGTAATTTTTTAATATATAGTAAGCGACTTTGCAGGGCTGCTCAAAATTACTGTTAATAAGAAAATTATGAATGTTATCAATACATTCACTTTTTCGCCTTCAAATAGAGTGATATATTAATTACCGTAAAATTATATTTGACGAATTTTGTATTTGACGAATTTACCCATTTCGTTTTTATTTCATTATTTGCGGAAATGTTTGGTCTCCCAAGTCAAATATAATTAATCAATTTAAAATTCTATTTACTCCGGATTTTTTATGTTATGGGTTTATGCAGGATTTATGTTTGTCTTTCTTCGAGAAAACGTCTCTATTTTCCTTAAATATCAGAATCAAAGATTCCATTAATCGATTGTAGGAACTATTTACCATAAATTCGATTTGTTTGGTGGAAGGTTAAATAGACTCGAAATTTACGTGCCAATTTAGTCGTAGTAATCACCGACAATTTCCGAATTATTTTCCGGATCAGAAACCTTTCCGTCCTCGAGATTCCGTCCGCACAACTTGTCCAAGTCAATAGGATGCTTCGAGGAATACAGCTATTGAAGCTCGTAGAAAAAAAAAACACATAAAAAAATTCCACGCACGGAGTCTTTGAAAATATTTATTTCCCCTGTGCCGAAAATGAAGATGTTTTCACCGGTAACCGAGACACGGATCGGAAAATGTCACTTTTTAATAATCCCAACCATGCATGTCATGTAAATAAACTAATATGACAAATTAGGACATTGCAAAATGTAAAATTCTTAAAACATTTGCAGTGAAGATTTTGTATTACACCGAGGAATGTTATGTGATTTTTCGCGCCATTAGGCTTCTGGTCTTTTGAGAAATAATAATTTCTTGTGGTAAAACACACTACATAGACGTTTTTTACGTGGCACATATTTAAAAGTTTTTCCGTTGTCGATTTATAAACATTGGTCTTTCATTTTACCACATGATATTCATTGTGAATTTGATCAACGTTAACTGGCTGGAATATGGGGCTTGATGGAAACCTACGCTCCCTAATTTAACGCGGACCGACTCTTAGTCGAATAAAAATTATTTGATATTTTGTCTTGTAGCTGTTCTGAAAAAGTATTATATGTCTGCAAGCGTTATCAATTATTACAGAAATAATTGATCTGTATGAATACTCGTACAATATCAGTGATTTTTATAAAATCTAAGGTATATGTACAATTTGTAATCTACTTATTGCACTAAGTACGACACATGTAAAAACTGCACAACCAGCATAAGAGTACATCTCCCCACCACTTAAAATAACCAACTCAATGAAATGTAAACATTTTACGAAAAAAAAACCAGCAGCCTTTTCCTTCACTAATAAAACACAAAATTAAAAACTACTACAACTGTGAAGACATGATTTAATGGCAGTGAATATTTTAATTTTACCGTCGTATAATTGAGACAACTCAGGGCAGCTTTACTCTAGTTATGAAGATAGCCATTTTAGAACGTGTTTGCCGTGTGATTTTTTTTAATGAAATACGGGAATAAATATTACCGGTAATTTCTTAGTCCCCTGCATTAAACTTGATTTTTTAAATGATTCGCATTGCATGTAATTTGACAATAAATAAAGAGAGGAATGAACCTCTAACCGAAAAAAAAGTCTTGAGTCCTTTTCAAATCACCGTATCATGTGTCGAATATTGATCTTTTTCCGGTACATTTTTCACATTTCATTTTTTGCTAGAAATTCAATGAAAATTCTCGTAAATACAAATGAATATTTATGTCTACCTGGAGATTATCAAAAATATTCAACTAAGAAGACGCACAGGATGATTGACTTATATATTAATTTTACCTCTAATAGAAGATGTCCATTCTAATGTAGAGTTGAAAAAATCTTGCGACAGCCCAATTCTCTTCAAAAGTAAACCATCACTAAGGAACTTTGCGACGAATAAATTATAAATTGATAAAGTATAAAGGAACGAGCAACCTCACTGTATCGCTTCGACATGAATTTCTTGATTTGGGTATACACCAAACTTGCCGGAAATCCATTAAGCGAGAAAATAGCTGCTTGAGCATCCGGTGTTCGCAACAGGTTAAACTCTTCTGCTTGATCTGACTCCAGGGAAATGTTGCCATTGTTAAATAATGTGAGACCTTATATTCCGTAATAGCCACAATTTAACAGCATGCAACAGGTTTTCACAAGGACATTACATGCCACATTACAAATAGAAATAAAAATTTATTATAAGCATGGGACATGACTAGTATTTTTTGAGCAGTAAGCCAGCAACACTCAATGCTGATTTTTTACAATTAAAAATTTACTCAAGCAGATGAGGAAGAAGAGGATTGAAGTTGAAATTTGATTCAACAAATACAGTTTGACACATGAAGGTTGAAATGGATAATTTAACATTTTCTCAGGATGCTATCATCCCGCGAAAAGTACATATTGTTATGATAAAAGAATTCGAAGAGTAAATAAGTTATTTCTGGGTAAATAACGCTAATTGAAAAAAATACCGTTTAAGGGCGAAAAAGTGAAAAAGTGCAGTGGTGAAATTAGAAATTATGTAGCCAGGAAAGAACGGCACTGACCAGCAATTGAGACCCAACCATCAAAGAACATCTCGAGACCAGTCACCCTCGTTATTGGTATTTTCATGCTATGAAACACTTTAATTACGCCCGTTTAGTATTTAAGTTCTCAGTTTATGTATATTATAAAAATAAACCGAGTCAATATCCGAAAAGCTGCTAGTAGGTTTAATACGCTTCTTATCAAGTGGCGTAAATTCAAAATTTTGAGTCGTTTTTTTCTGTTCGTAATCTCAGAATTGTTTGATCGGTATCTATGATACACATGGAATGGCCATAAACAGCGATGGCATCGCTTTGAGACAGCGATGCCATCGCTGTCTCATAGCGTCACTTGTGACAGCGATGGCATCGTTCTATAATTTCTTCTTCAATTTGCTGCCGTACTTGTCGCAATGTTTCGCGACCAGCGGCTAGCTGCATCCTTTCTGCATCTGCTTCTGAGATGGCCTGTTCAGCTATAGCCTCTTTCTCTGCTAGAACACCTTCCCTTCGCTGGTTTTCGGCAATTAAGGCTGCTTCTTGTAGACGCAAAGCTTGTCGATGCATTCTGGCTTCTCTTATAGTCTCGGCCATGTTGAATTACTTTTGCTGACTTTTGAGAACGTCAAAATTTTGCTGCGATTTGAATTCGTTTGTGGTGTCGCTGTTTATGGCCATTCCATGTGTATAATGGGCATAAGGAGCAATCAAAGATTGCAAGATGTCGTAAGTTAATGTTTTTTGAGCATCAGGAGCGATCAAAGATTGCAAGATGTCGTAAGTCGAAATTTTTTAGCGTCCCAGTAATCAAAGATTGCAAAATGTCTTAATTCGAATTTTTTGAGCATCTGGAGCAATCAAAGATTGCAAGATGTCGTAAGTCGAATTTTTTTAGCATCAGGAGCAATCAAAGATTGCAAGATGTCGTAAGTCAATGTTTTTGAGCATTAGTAGCAATCAAAGATTGCAGGATATCGTAATTCGAATTTTTGAGCATCAGGAGCAATAAAAGATTGCAAGATGTCGTATTAAGTCGTATTTTTTTTGGCATGAGGAGCAATCAAAGATTACAAGATGTCGTAAGTCCAATTTTTTGAGAATCAGGAACAAGCAAAGATTGCAAGATGTGGACAGTCGAATTTTTTAAGCATCAAGAACAATCAAAGATTGCAAGATGTCGTAAGTAGAATTTATTTTAGCATCCCAGTAATGAAAGATTGCAAGATGTCATTAGTTGATGTTTTTTGAGCATCAGGAGCAATCAAAGATTGCAAGATGTCGTAAGCAGAATTTTTTGGGCATCAAGAGCAATCAAAGATTGCAAGAAGTCGAAGTAGAATTTTTTAGCATGAGGAACAATCAAAGATTGCAAGATGTCGTAAGTCGTATCGCAAAAAGCCTCGCCTCTGCCTGAGGCATCGCTGGAAGGACCACCAAAAAATGTAAAAAAATCCCGTCGAGCTGTCGACGCTGAGCAAGAAATTGATAGCGCGGCAGCTGGCCTGATGGAGGCTGCAGGTACAAAAACTGACTCGGGTGCAAATGTTCGCACGCAATGAAACAATGAATGTAAAAAATAATATTCAAAACATTAACTTACGACATCTTGCAGTCTTTGATCGCTCATGATGCTTAAAAAACATTAACTTACGACATCTTGCAGTCTTTGATTGCTCCTGATGCTTAAAAAACATTAACTTACGACATCTTGCAATCTTTGATTGCTCCTGATGCTTAAAAAACATTAACTTACGACATCTTGCAGTCTTTGATTGCTCCTGATTCTCAAAAACATTAACTTACGACATTTTGCAATCTTTGATTGCTTCCCTATAAAAATATCACTGATATTTTTGTTATGAAGCGATAATGCGAAAAAATATTTTTGCTATAATTCAATGGTAGTGATTGTTTGAAAGGAATTGATAATTGGTGTAATGCACTGTTTTTCTTATTTGTAGAAGATATTGAATAATTCTTCATATTTGTCATATCCTCAATGTTTAGGATTAGGTAGGCTATATTAATGAAAGTGAAAAATAATTTATTGCATTGACTTAGTGGAGAATAATTTTATTAGAATTGTAATTGACCTATAATTTTATAATAGTTTGAGACATTGACGAGTTAACAACACTCATCGCAATTCATTTAAGGGAAATGTGATGAATTGTTTAATTCATTATTTATATTCTTGTTATGAAATTCATTCATACAATTTACACACTCACTGCTATCAATGTTTGCCTCCATGAAATGTATGCTAAATACTCACGTGAAATTCCAGTTTCTTTTCAAAACACTAAATTATAAACTAATTAGCCACAAAAATATTGTTCAATAACTTAAAATGACAAAAATTAATTAAATAATATATTATACTTGAATTATCCTTATGTCTGCGCCAATAATATCCCATTAATTACTGAAATGCCACAATAATCGTACATGTATTATTTATATTTCGATCAATTACTGAAAATAAATTTTCTATAAAGCTCACACGATCTCGGGCGCTCAAATGATAGGTTCGAGTCTTAAACTTGAACTGAATGTTTATATTATCTTTTGAACATGAGATTGAGTCATGCAATTATTTGCACCAGCGACATCTATCATGGCACCTGAAATGTCGCAACATCATATTATATATATCAATCATATTATATATATATATATATATTGTTTTTATACAATATATATTATATATAAAATATGTATTTTTATATATTTTATATTTATACAACATCAATCATATTATTATTCATATCTGCCCTCATTTTTATACACAATAATTAAAAAAATGGCTGAAATGTCTTAGAACTCACCCGCGACCTCCATCTTGGCCCAACGTTCGTCCGTCTGGAAGTACGGAGCTTCCCCGGAAATCTCGCATCTGAGCGGCGCGTCGCCGGCGCCGAGCTGCACAGCCTTGACCACCACGCGTCCTTTGCCGGACCGACTCTTGTCCACCGTGAACACCGACTCAGGGATCGGGAACACCTGTAGAACATCATCGGAACAATCTAGTACATCACCACCACGCGTCCTTTGCCGGACCGACTCTTGTCCACCGTGAACACCGACTCAGGGATCGGGAACACCTGCAGAACATCATCGGAACAATCTAGAACATCACCACCACGCGCCCCTTGCCGGACCGACTCTTGTCCACCGTGAACACCGACTCAGGGATCGGGAACACCTGCAGAACATCATCGGAACAATCTAGAACATCACCATCACGCGTCCTTTGCCGGACCGACTCATGTCCACCGTGAACACCGACTCGGGGATCGGGAACACCTGTAGAACATCATCGGAACAATCTAGAACATCACCACCACGCGCCCCTTACCGGACCGACTCTTGTCCACAGTGAACACCGACTCAGGGATCGGGAACACCTGTAGAACATCATCGGAACAATATAGAACATCACCATCACGCGTCCTTTGCCGGACCGACTCTTGTCCATCGTGAACACCGACTCAGGGATCGGGAACACCTGTAGAACATCATCGGAGCAATCTAGAACATCACCACCACGCGTCCTTTGCCGGACCGACTCTTGTCCACCGTGAACACCGATTCAGGGATCGGGAACACCTGTAGAACATCATCGGAACAATCTAGAACATCACCACCACGTGTCCCTTACCGTACGGACTCTTGTCCACCGTGAACACCGACTCAGGGATCGGGAACACCTGTAGAACATCATCGGAACAATCTAGAACATCACCACCACGCGTCCCTTACCGGACCGACTCTTGTCCACCGTGAACACCGACTCAGTGATCGGGAACACCTGTAGAACATCATCGGAGAACACCTGGAGAATTTCATCGGAGAACACCGGGAGAATTTCATTAGAGAACACCTGGAGAATTTCATCAGAGAACACCTGGAGAATTTCATCAGAGAACACCTGGAGAATTTCATCAGAGAACACCTGGAGAATTTCATCAGAGAACACCTGGAAAATTTCATCGGAGAACACCTGGAGAATATCATCGGAGAACACCTGGAGAATTTCATCGGAGAACTCCTGGAGAATTTCATCAGAGAACACCTGGAGAATCTCCGTGGAGAACCCCTGGAGTTCGATACAATTTAGCTTCAAGAACCACAAAATATGAACGTAGTAGCGTTAAGAACAGTTTCATTATTATTAATTTTCATTTTGTATTTTTTAAATGTAAGGAAAGGGAAGGATTTCGAAAGTTCGAGAGAAAGCAATAATTAATTTCTTAGTTTGATTACATATTAAAACGTCGTGTCATGGTCCATGCGCTCTATACTATCGAAAAAAGGGTAAATAATATAATAAAAATGATGACAATAACTCGCTTATGAAGAATTAAAAAAGGCATGGAAAATGTGTATTCTCAGAGATCATTTATATTATTTTTAATATTTAAGAATATTGCACGTCTTCAACCAGGTTTGAGGTTAACAGCGACTCTTAAATCAATAAAACCTGAATAAAATATTTGTATGCGGCTTTTAATCAAATAATTTATTTAAATGAACGAAATTTAGATTATATGTTGTAATATATTTCAACAGTCTATTATATTTATGCCCACGTTATTAACCTAATATCTCAAATGAAACGTAATTCAATTATTTCTATTGCCCCAAGTTGAATATTGAATTCAAGTTAAAAAAGGACCTGCAAATTGCCAGGAAGCAATTTAATCATTGAATAACCAGCTCACCAATGAGACCCTGACATTTGCTCAAGATAACAAGCGCTTTATCGGAAAATGAAGTCTGAAGGACAGCCAAGTATCGATAACGGCCCGTTTTGATTATTTGATGGCAAAGACAACGAAGTTGTCTGTTGTCGTGATGGCACGACAACAGCTTCAGAGATGGCAAAGACAACGAAGCTGTCATTCCTGAAAGGCTTGGCAATGTAACTGCAGTGGCTAGAATTCTTGAATCTACAATGCAACTTTGAAAGTAGTTATTGTTGAGTGAAGCTTATTTTCTACTGTTGAATAGTTTGTCTTCAAAATTTATTTTATTTAACTTTGCCTGGTCAGGCCATGTAACTGCAGTGGCTCGAATTCCTGAATCTACTATTTATTTTGATTTGTGTCATAGTCTATGCGCTTCATACTGTCGGAAAAAGGGGTAAATAATATAATAATAATGATAATAAAAACTCACTTACGAAGAAATATAAGAGGCATGAAAAATATGCATTCTCAGAGATCATTTATATTATTTTTAGTATTAAAAGAATATTGAATCTCTTCAACCAAGTTTGAGGTTTGGTTCGGGAACACCTGGAGAATATCACCGGAAGTTGCTACAATGCAACTTTGAAAACAGTTTATTGGTACGTCAAGCTTATTTTCTACTTTTGAATAGTTTGTCTTAAAAATTTATTTTATTTAAATTCGCCTGGTCTGGCAATGTAACAGCATTGGCTCGAATTCTTGAATTTAAAATGCAACTTTGAAAACAGTTTATTGTTGCGTAAAGCTTGTTTTCTACTGTTGAGTAGTTTATCTTCAAAATTTAGCTAATTTAAATTCACCCGGTCTGGCAGCGTAACTGCTTAGACTATCATTCTTGAATCTACAATGCAACTTTGAAAACAGTTTATTGTTACGTCAAGCTTATTTTCTACTGTTGAGGACTTTGTTTTCAAAGTCAGGCTCATTTACATTCGACTGTTTGATAAATGCTGTAATGTTTGAGCCCACAGTTATGCTAAGCGCAGTGAAAATATCCGCATGAGACTTCAAGTTTTTCTTTTAAATAAGTGATGCGATAGTGTTAGTCAAAATAAAATATTGCACCACAAATAAATAACCACAAAAACAAGTGAAGTGATAATGTTACTCAAAAAAGAGCATAATTTTATTTTCGAATATTGAAAACCCACAAATATAGCGTTATTTGTAGCGGCATGTGAAGTGAATAAAAAAATTGAAGCCAGAGGCGAAAAATTAAAACAAGGAAATTTTGGAAGTATAAAGTAAATGATAGTGACAAAATTGAAAAAATAGTGTAATAATAAGACGTCACTTTTCGAGATTGATTTATTTGAATTTACATGTTTATTAGTTATATAGCATTTTCGCACGACAATAGTATTTGTTGCAAGCCATGCATACAATATTTTTGTACAAAGTAATCGAGTAAGTTGAACTGTACGACAAATCTCGCGGATCTTCGTGTAACTTCCTACGCAAATGTACAAGATCAGAGGAATAAAATTTTGCCCCTATGAATTTTTGAAAAAATAAATGAAAGAAAACGTGAAATGCAGAGAAACGGCAGAAAAAAGGAGATCCTTTATAAAAGGAGGTCTCCTTCAATTTAAAAGCTGCAACATCGAGAGACATATGCGATTTTTAAAGAGAATAACTATCGACTGCAGAAGCTCTTTAGGCGATTGTTAGTCTTATTTTTTAAAGGACTTTGTGCATTTTTCCGACAATTTCCCCCTTCCCTCCTAGCTTTTTTCAATATATAATCCAAACCACGTACAAATCAGAAAAAAGAGCTTCTAGATTCGCTAGATATTGTCTTTACAGAACGAATGATATATCTCTCAATGCTGTAGCTCGAAAATCATAGGAGGAGATAAATTTTAGGATGGCGAATTTAGGAAATTTTACATTGTTCATGAGAGCCAAATAAGTAAAATTGGTTGAAAAAATACGGAATGCAAAAAAAGTTGCTTGTTATTGTACCCCCAGCTTTCTCGTAGCCAATTACTCGTATGTGTTAAGTATACCACCACGCGTCATTACACTTATTATTGTCCGGTTTTAGCAAATAAAAAGCTTTAAATGTAATTTAATATCTTTATTTGTATAAAATGGTCATTTTATGAAAGTTCAAAACGGCTTTGGGCAAAAAGTATTGCATGTAAATTCATGTTTTTTGTTTTGTTTAAAGCGCCTTGTATGCAGCTTCTAAATGAGTGAAAATAAATCGAAATTAGCGCTAATATTGTTCAATAAATTCGATTTCCCACGTAATCCCTGCACATGTTGTTGAAAAATGTTCATTAAATATAATTCTAGAACACAAACTAGAGCACGCACATGTATGCGGTTTGCTGCTTCTCCGCAGCTACAAAATCAGGCAAAAGTGGAAAAGCCAAATTATTCGATTTGTTGACTCAGACGCTCCCCTTAAAGTATGATTTTTACCCGCTCACATGCCAAGCGCACATACCCGTCCGAAAAATATCGTTTCAATTCAACTTTGCTGCAAAGTCTCTCACTTCTGGAATGTCTCCACGCTTTTAACTGAACATTTAAAGTTGGGGAAGTAGCGATCTCACTGTAAAAATTCTCCACTTTGTAAAACAGGGCAGAGAAAGAAGCCTAAAGCTCTATGGGTCTGCAGCGTATGCAAATGCATGTCTCGTGACGACTAACGCCATTCGTCAGTGGCATGGCAGAGCTGGGCTCTAGGATGAGAAAATGTTGCCGAAAAGAAAACGATTACAGGGTTTCTTCGGTAACCCCAACCCCACGGGTCCAAAGTAGCGCTCTCCTGACTAAAGTGCAACGCAAATGGCTACTATTTTAACTTTTTTTCCTTAATGTTTCATGACCTGAAAAAAAGATTATACTCGAGAACCTGCAATAGAGCTGGAAGCCAGATAAAAACGTCATTTTTCCAGCTAGGTCGTTTTGCAGTTCTTTGAAAAGGGTTCTTTTCTGCAATGGTGGAATTGACATGTCCAGTTATGGTCCTTTGAACCTCGAGAGGCAAAATAGTGAAGTAGTTAGTTATTATTCTAGTTTATAAACGCTGAATATCAACACACGAGCTTCTACATGGAATCGAAACTAGCTGGAAAAATTAAAAACCACACAGCACTCCTTTAAGTTTTAATGACTATTCTATTATTGGCATTGGAACAATATCAACTCAAAAATTATAACTGGATTGTATGACATTTTTTCAGTGGGAACAGTCGTTAAAAAATAATTGCCAGTCAAAACGACTTTGATATTGATTAAAAAAAGAGATTTTTAATAAAGATTGCAGATAGTGAACGGTGAATCTGCATGATGAAAATGTAAATTTGTAAAAGTGTTGATTCAAATAAATCTTCCAGAACCTCACTAGGATCTATATTTAACGGAATAATTATAAATGTTCAAATACGAATAATAAATCCGAATTATTCATTTATTTGTTCGTGAACCAGTTACTGATAATAATCCATTAAAAACTCACTCTCTTCTATAGTAAATAGAATAATAGTGAATAATTAATTCAGATTACGAATCTGTATTACTCAACTTTTTTGAAAAATCGCGGATTTATAAGAAGCAATCAAAACCCTACTGTCTTCTATAATGAATAATGAAAACTCCTCAACCAATGAATGAATAGTGAACTTTAACAGCAGCAATAGCGCTGCTTGTATCGGAATATAATAATAATGAATGCTGCTCAATCATTGATTGAATAATGAACTTTAAGAGTGGAAATAGCGATGCCTATATCGGAATATAATGATAATGAATGCTTCTCAACCATTGATTAAATAATGATTTTTAATAGTAGCAATAGCGCTGCTTGTATCGGAATATAATAATAATGAATGCTGCTCAACCATTGATCGAATAGTGAACTTTAATAGCAGCAATAGCGCTGCTTGTATCGGAATTTAATAATAATGAATATCCTCAACGATTGATTAAATAGTGAACTTTAGTAGCAGCAATAGCGCTGCTTGCATTGGCCGGCTTAATTAAAGTGAGTTACTCAGCGCGGAGTTCAGGAGTTACAAGCTCGTGACTGGCATGCGCAGTGCAAACAATTGAGCATCGAGCGCTCTAAGATCTCTTAACCGTTCAGGACTCAATTAAAACTTTTGTTCTAACCTGCACTCTTACCAGTAGCTTGCTTGTCAAGCTTATTGGGAAATTCAGATAATGTTACTTAGCTTATAAATGCATTGAGAGCATTTTTTTCGTTCGCTGTTTCAGTTTAAAAATTTGGGATAAAAAAAATGAAATTGCAAATTTGGACTTTTCATGGAAGTTTACTCATTGTAAATTGTTTTTTCATTTAAGGTCAAACCTTGATGTATATAAAGTTGATTCAATCAAATGAGAATTTCGGGTTTTCCCTGAAATTTTATTCTAAATGAATTTTTTTGCACGTTTCGGTGTCAAATCTTGCGACAGTTGATGCAATAAAATTGTTAATTTACACGTTTCATTCAATCTTCAAAAAGAAATCTACAAAACTCGATGAATTTAAAAAAGAATACTATCATATTTGCACATAATTAGGTCGAAAATACTAGGGAAATATTAAAATATTTTTGGTCAAATATATTGTTATTAAGAACAGGGAGCAATGGATTGTTATCCTAACTCAGAATCCCAGTTTAAGAATAAAGTCTAAAACCAAAAAAGTTGCATAAAACTTTTTACTGAATAGAAGTCATAGATAAATAAAACAGAATGTTTCGGGCTATGCCCATCATCAGCTAGTAAAATACATCTGGAAATACATGGAAATCAATTTTAGTAAAGAAATTTATAAAATGATAAGGAAAGAAAGGAAAAAAAAACAACTATTGACCTAGAATCGAAAGAGGAAAAGAGCAGGATTGGTTATTCAATTTAGGTTTAAGTTTATGGATGTAAAGGGACTCAAAAATTCGTATTCGTAAATAAACTCGGAATATATTAGCCGATCTCCACCTAACCTTAACTAAAATGATTTTCAATAGCAATTGCTTTCAATTTATTAGTTATACATAGATTAATTATTATCAAAACAAACTCATGGCTACTGAAACGCAAAGCACGTTATGGTTAAATTAAGATCTACTAATTGCAATAATAAATTATAATCCACTGTACATATGAGGTGATCTAGACGATGAGAACATTGTTTTTACATTGAATGCGATGAAGTAGTTGCCTTTTGAAAACTGACCTGCAAAAGACGAGGTTCTGCAAGACTTCTGACCTGCAAAAGACAAGGTTCTGCAAGACTTCTGACCTGCAAAAGACAAGGTTCTGCAAGACTTCTGACCTGCAAAAGACAAGGTTCTGCAAGACTTCTGACCTGCAANAAGGTGAACTTAGGGGAGATAAGGTGAACTTAGGGGAGATAAGGTGAACTTGGGGGAGATAACGTGAACTTAGGGGAGATAAGGTGAACTTAGGGGAGATAAGGTGAACTTAGGGGAGATAAGGTGAACTTAGGGGAGATAAGGTGAACTTAGGGGAGATAAGGTGAACTTGGGGGAGATAGCGTGAACTTAGGAGTGATAAAATAGGAATTCTGAAAGCGCTTATATTATTTATAATATTTTTGTTTTAATTTTTTCTATTTAATATTTTCATAGAAATTTCAGTGACACTCGTACAGGTTTATAATTTTGTTAAAAGCTCATTTCTCCCAGTTTGGTGGTTTGAATGAAATGGAAAATTGGTGGACCTAACACAAACATATTGTCATGTTCAGCACACAAACTAAAATCAGGTGTTATCGTTAACGTATTACAACTTTATGTACCTGTTATTGTATATTTTTTAAAGCATAATTATTATATGTATTGAAAGTGCAAATGGAAAAACTTGAAAATTCTTAAGGATGTCACATTTATTTATGAGCTAGCAAAGGTGGAAACATATTTATAGTTTCATTTGAAGAATTTTTATGAAGCTATACTATTGCCGCAGTTTTCCTAGATAGAATAATCCATATATCTATTGATTACATTTATCTTCAGTAATATTTTGGGTGGCATTCAACGACATTTATTCTTATCACGAGTGTTATTCAATAACCTCCTCGTATTTTAATATAATAAACATTCTCGTCCATAAATTACATCAATATTACTAGGCATTTAAATGATATTTCATCATATATCAACATTTCACATAACATGAACTATTATAAAACTATAAACTATTATTTGAAATTTCAATAATAGTTTATTATGTGTCAAAATTTCACAAAATATGCACCATTACAAAACTATTATTACACATTTAAATAATAGTATATCATACATCAACATTTCACATAGCATGCACCATTATAAAACTATAAACTATTATTTGAAATTTCAATAATAGTTTATCATGTATCAAAATTTCACAAAATATGCACCATTACAAAACTATTATTACACATTTAAATAATAGTATATCATGCAGCAACATCCCACAAGACATATTCTAAGATGTATGACAACAATTATAATAAATAATATTAAGAACTCACCCCCCGTGAGTATGCACAAGAAGACGAATACAGATGTTATTGTCGCAGGCTTCACGTCCATTCTTATTCTTTATATTGCTTATTCAATTTGCTAAGGCAATAAATACTGCAGACTTGAGTCCCACATGTTACAGTGGAGCGGTAACTCGTCTAAATAACAGCAACCGATTCTTCCAATACTAATAGAAGATTGTTATTTTCTCGAAATAGTTGACAGAAAGTGATCAATATAATAAGTGAAAATATAAAAGTATAAAGTGATATTTGAAAATTATTTTTTTTTCATAAAGTGTTTTTCAAATTTATTAACATTTGGGTTAATTTATTTTCAATCCGAGATTATTAATTGATTGCACGATTGTCCGTGAAAAATTAATATTATCTGACTTTTTTCTGAGTTTTTTAAAACTTATTCAATAAATATTATTATATTTAAAGAAATAATAAAAAAAATTGATTCGGTTTTATTGGTTAACTTTTACTTTTTTTCATGAGTAGAAAATCAATTACTGATTAACCATTGAACATTCCTTATGCAACGTAATATATTCGCTTACATTTTTTTTCATTTTCACCTACTCATATGTCGAATTTAACGAACGAATTTAAGAATTTTTTCAACGAAAATTCAAATTTTTTCTATCGAATTGTGAGTGTTCATTGCTTACCGTACTAGATCATCTAAATTATTTGTTTCCACCAGCTGTGTCATATATCCAAACTCACTTTTCAACTGCATCAGGAGTTTATATAAAACAAAAATAATACATATTTAGCTAATATTTAAAAATATATGCAATAATAATTAAAAATAAATAAATAAATATATGATTACAAGGTTCATTTTTTCATAATCGACCACTCATATCTCGCCCATAGTTTACCTCATTTTCAAGGCTCATGGGTTCGATATACTACATATTTAGATTACATTCTATATACTAAAGCTACATCCTGGCTTTTAATATAGGTTCACTTAGTTGTGTTCTTCATAATATAGGGATTTATAAAGTAGGACTAACATTTATATTAAGACTAACATTTCTCAGGATAGCAATATATATTTATCAAATCACGTAAGATAGAAATGAAGATATGAAAAAATCATTAATGATATATTAACTTTTTAAAATGAAGAAAATATGAGAGAACTGCAATTTTTATTAACCAACTCCGTTGTATCTTGTCGTAGGATTACGCGTTTCAATTTTTGAATGATCATTCTGAGTCGTAAACGATTTTTTAATCATTTCATCTCTCAAAATAACGACGCCTGCCATGTAAATATAAAAAAAATTCGGTTTCAGGTTTAAGTTCATAAGTTTAAATACACCAGGCGAAATATTGAATTTTTAGGCTCTTCTTATCTTGATTCCATTATTAGATAATAGTATTATTATTCAAATAATTTTATTACTCACTTTATGAATTTAAAAGAGATGACACGACTTAAAGATGTAACTAAAAATTACTTAACGATGTAACTAAAAAATAATGGATTTGGAAATTGAATTGTCTTGGATTGACTATAAAGCTTTTCATATAATAAAAAAATGTTTATATTCTATGCAAAAATAACGTTTTTCAATGCAGAGGACGCTCTCGAGGAGAAAATTATGTTCTGTGAAAGGATGAAAATCTACATAATAACAATATTATTATTGGTAGACAAGGTAGAATTTCAAGTTTTCTTCCCTTAACGATGTAATATAAAATCTTACTGCTGATTTATATACTAGAACCTTCATGGCGCCGAGTTGAATACGAATAGCTGAATATGAATTAGTTTAGTGTGAATAGTTCAATATGAATTAGTTTAATGTGAATAGTTGAATATGAATTAGTTTAGTGTGAATAGTTCAATATGAATTAGTTTAGTGTGAATAGTTCAATATGAATTAGTTTAATGTGAATACTTGAATATGAATTAGTTTAGTGTGAATAGTTGAATATGAATTAGTTTAGTGTGAATAGTTGAATATGAATTAGTTTAGTGTGAATAATTGAATATGAATTAGTTTAATGTGTATAATTGAAAATGGACTAGTTTAATATGAATAATTGAATAATAAACTATGTAGCAGATTAATGAATAATAAAATTATTTAGCCGATTAATTGGGGTACTGATCACAATAATCCGAGTTCTGTTTTATGATTTCAAGCTCAAACTTAGTTATAAATGTCTTTAAACTAGTGACAAGTCTAAAAATTACAAATTTTAAATTTAAAAACTGATGAATTCCGAGAATTCTGAATATTTTTTCCCGGAATGAAAACTATGACTTATGAGCTCAGTGACCGACGCAAAATATGAATAAATTTCAAGTTTCCTGAACACACACGCAAGAAAAGAGGAAGTTTTGATTAGTTTGTGAGATCCTTTAGTTTTTTTGTGTGAATATTTGCATGACATCAACGCCCGATGATTGTCGCATAATAACACAAACATTTTTTCATGGCAATTTTTTAAAATTTTAATGAATATTTAAGTAATTTCATGAACGATTATGCTGAAAAATTCGGGAGGGAGATAGCCCAATGATTGTTGCAAAATAACAGAGACATTTTTTCATGATAATTTTTTAAAACTTTTATTGAATATTTATAAAAATTTAAGAATGATTATGCTGAAAAATTCTGGAGTGGGATGGAAACTTTAGAAAATAGTATATTGTGAAAATTTTATCGAATAACTTGAAGACACTATATTTAAATTCACGAAGTAGAGCTTATGTGTATCTATACTTTGAAGTTTGAATGAAGAATCGGTCGTTTTTTATCTACTTGAAAATTTCCTACAATAAAATGTATCTATTCCTATAATATGATCTAATTATAATTCACATAGGACTGATGTTAAGAAAGTTTCTTCTATTTGAAGAAGCCAAATAATTTCTGCCATATAGTTTGGTGGAGAGAACGTCTCTACTATATACTCGATCCCTTATATTAATTTATATAGGATCGATTACGGTATGTATTATTGATTAAATAATTACATATAATTTAACATTCATAATATATTCCTTTGATATTCTCCATCGTCATAGTTCATGCTTAATACGTTTCCAGCGTCCATTACTATTCATTCTTTTGCTCGCTTATTCGATTACATTTTTTACTGTGAACTATTTAATGACGAGTATATATGATTTATTTACCGTTTTTTTCAGATAAATGTTCTTTGACTAAATTTTTTTAATCAAAATGTCTTGTCTTTAATATTATTTTAGATTTAATTGCTGAAGAAACTTTTCAATCTAAAAGTGCATTTGTTCACTAGGAAAAAAAAACACTAGTAAATAACGTAGCATTTCTTTGGACACATCCCTTATTCGTCAATACAAATAATGAGGAGCTTTGATAACTAGAAATAATACATGGAAATGCTGTTTTTAATATTATCTCATAAATGTGATTAAAATTTATCTCTGAAAAGTATTATTCTTTTAATTGTACTTAATCTTCGGAAGGATGAGAAGCAACACTCGTGTAAGTGTAATTTCCTAATTATCGTTTCATAACTGTAATATTATTTTTTATCAGTCGGGTTAATTAACAAAGTCTCATTGTGCCACCATTATTTCGGTAAATTATCCAATTAACAAAGTA
Organism: Hyalella azteca; assembly: GCF_000764305.2. Lineage (NCBI taxonomy): Eukaryota > Metazoa > Arthropoda > Malacostraca > Amphipoda > Hyalellidae > Hyalella > Hyalella azteca. The sequence goes on from NW_025933599.1 coordinate 333,519, forward strand.
TCATTGTGCCTTCATTATTTCGGTAAATTGTCCAATTTACTCGAAAATTCAAGGATGAAGTGAAAGATTTTTCGTAAACCCAGTGGCTCGAGCACGGAGACCAAACAAGCATAACCTCACCCGACGGACGCTCCAGCTGCACTGAGAGTGAGAACTTCAGCAGTGTTGCCAGGTTTTTTCTTGGCAAGAATACCAGATTGCCCAGCTCAAAATACCAGAAATATACCAGAAATTCTATTGTTCAAAAACAGACTAATACATTCAAATTTTATAAAACTATTCAACAGAAACTTTGGATAGAAACAGAAAAAAATTATTTTCTGTACGGTACTGTGCATTCATCTGGCTTGACGATAATTAGCCAAATTGAACACGTTATATTTTTTCATTCTTTTTGGAACATCTTGACACTTTTCTTTTCCTGTGTTTGATTACATTGACAATTTTTCCTTTTTTTTATCACAGTGTCAGTGTGGCACTTCTTCCCCTTCGCTCAAGATGAGCAAGTCACGGAAATAGGTCATCTTCATTTTGCTTATTTTCGTACATGCTTGCACATTGCTTTAATCTAACAATTTCGGGTTTTATTACTAGTTGCGGCTGAGCAGATGGCTTTTGGTCCGAATAACGGACTCCAGCACCTTAGTTGAAATTTTATTTCGTAGCTTGTTTTTCACATAGGTGACTTGTGAAAACACTCGCTCCACGAATGCATTGGAGACAGGTCAAAGTAGACAAGTGAATGAAGTGAGGCAGTAGGCAGCCAGTTCCATGAATGGATGATGATTTTCAAGATCAGTGAAATATGGAATGGCACCCCAGAATTCTAGTGACACTCCGATAAGTGGCACTCTAGAATTAAAAAACCACCAAGCAAAAATGGTGGAGCTTGCGTTGCAGAGTGATGTTGTCGGTTCGACAACCTCACTCGTCCTAGGCCATATCATCACTGATCAGTAATCAATCAAGGATCATCACTCTCGTGCTTAATTGCACTAAGCACTTTTGTTAGATGTTAAAAATTAGATTGGGGTTATTTCATCAAGCGGTAAACTTGCGGTTCTAAAAATGGTGGGAAACCTCTAGTCGCGCCGCTCGGAAGGTAATCTATATAATCACGCCTATGCTGGAGGAAGTTAAAACTTCAAAGGTGGAACCTAATGCGGTAAATTTGCCAGTAAGTCAGAAAATACCAGAAAAATACCAGATTTAGGCAAATATACCAGATCTAAAATATTCATACCAGACACCCTCTGAAAATACCAGATTTGTGAAATCTGGTATAGAAATATACCATCTGGCAACGCTGGTGAGAAGTATTTGAGAAACACGTGGCGATGTGCTTGAATTATTTTTTTAAACGTGGTAAATTATATTAAATGATGTTATTAAAATAATAAATGTGGTAAACTAAATCTTGCACTATTATACCCAGCTGTTCTTTCTATATATAGGAAAATCAATGCGTGATGCGATTTAAATTTAAAGGTTTAATTTATCAAATTTGAGCGTGGTAAGCTTGTTATAAAACTGAATAAGTTGTCTTCAATTATTGCTCTCTTATGGGCCTCTTCTTAAAAGTTCCATTATTCCAATGGTTATATAAGGTTAGTGATGAATCAATAATACATGTGTTGGACACCGATGGGAATGAAATAGAAAAAACATTTGCATTTTGCTAAAACACAAACTGTCTAATATCCACAATCAGTAACGTTTTCAATCATCATATTAATAAATAAGTATAGTTTGGTTAATTGCATTCGTATGGAATAAATATTAATGTTTTTAAATATATACTCCGAAAAATAAACGGGTGAGATCGTCACCCGCAGAGAAACATTTTAAATAAATAGCTTCACTTCTAACTAGGTCAGGATTGATATTGATTCTAAAAAAATTATGCATGGGAAACATTCCATATAAATATTTGTTAAAAATTAAATGTCGAAATTCGTGCCATGAATGTAGTTGTGGTTTTGTGATCCATGACTTCCGTGTAATATATTTTTTCTGAATTGTTTAGCTGGATTTTTATTATTATTAATATTATAATTATTATTATTATTATAATTATTATTTGTCGCCGACGGTAGATAGACGTGTAGATGTCGCCGACGGTAGATAGACGTGTAGATGTCGCTGACGGTAGATGGACGTGTAGATGGAACGAAGAGGTCTGCTGTTGATGATGAACGCAGTCGTCTTTTTCAACGATCATGAATTTCGTCCCGCAATGAGCTCAATTCTCTCTCGTGAATGTTGTTCCTTTCAGCCATGAATGTTACGAACCAAGCTTTACCCTTCTCATCTACCAGTATTTCGCATTTCCGTGCAAATAAAAGTCGTTTTCTTTCAGTCACGACAAATCTTCAAGTGAGTTTGTTTCTAAAGAAATGATTTTTTAGGGCTCAACTTTGCACAACTAATGCAAATTAAATTATCCTCGCTAGCTGAGATCTCTTCGGAGAACTAGCAACTTTATTCAACAAACTTATTGATGACTCACGCGACTTATACGGTGTATTTGTTAAGATGAACCATGGACCTGCTTGAAAAGTTTGATTGTTTTCTTTCTGGCAATCACACGAAATTTGGAGTTACTTCGATTTAATACATTCACTGAATTTTTGGTTGTCTGAGTAATAAGTACAGCGACAGAAGCAATGTGCTGTTAACGCACGTCTCCGCTCCTCTGTTAAAAATTTCGTCAAATTAAATATTCTACTGAAATGTTTCTTCCATGATAGTTGAAGAGGATGGGACTTACAAGATATTATAAGACACTAGAATTTTTTTTATATATTGAGACACTAGAGATAATGAGACAGCAGAATTGTAAAAATGATATAAGATAAGTCATTATGTGTGGACAATCATGGTTGAACTAGTTCAACCACGTGGACAGTATTTTAGTTTAGTCATTAGGCAAAAATTCCAGCAAGATCCGGGTTTTAGCTCATACCGCGAAAGTTTAAAGTCCGATCACTCCGATTATTGTCTTGAAATTTTCGTGCCTTGACTGCCTTCTAGTCGGAGCAGTTTACTAGGTTCTACGCGTTGCCGGTAAGTCTGTTTGTAAGGTAGGCTAACTAAGGTTGAATAATCAATAACCAGTTTCATATACACGCATGAAATTGGCTCATGATTTTGGTAATGTTGCACAAATTTCTATGAAAGAAGTTCTAGTAATTATTTTCAGAGGAGAAGTAGTCCTAGCGACCTAGCCTCCTAGGTAAGAGACTTGGTAGATTTTAGAACTCTTCAGCTTCTATTCTATCATGCGCGAACGCTGGCTGAACCGCATACCGGTACCGCCGTTACCGCGTAGGCAAGCCTACCTTAGTGTTAGTGAGGACCCAGTCACTAGAAGTGAGGACTAGGTAGTCTGTACTCAGTAGAGCAGATATTTTTCGCTCCTATTTTAAATTGTGAGTGATGTGATTGTGATTTGTGTGGTTTCTAATTATTTATTTGTTTTTGTAGAATTTAATTGGCATTAAATTTCAATATTCAGAAGTTTTTGTTCATTTCTTTATTTTATTGCATTTCTTGAGATAGGCTATTTTCTTTTTAAAATTTTACTATTATGTTTCCTTATTTATTGACTTTGATCAATATATAATTGCTTAAATACTTCTGCTATTCATAGTGGCAAAGCAGAAGATTTTTTAGACTCTCCCTCAAGTTCATTTTTGAGTCCTACAAGTAGACAAGCTAAGTATCATGGATACCAGCATTATAATACATAAGAAATCGGTGCAAATCTTGAGTAAATAAGGAAATTAAAAATGAACTGATTCTAAAAAACCTCTGGTTTGTCACTATGCTGCTATTTAGCCTATTCCTCTCTCATTCATGTAATTGATTAATTGAATATGTTTGATTGGAATCTTTGCCCATAGGAATAGGATTCACTAAGGATTGATAAATTCTTACTCTACTATACCAGGATTAGAATTTTCCTACTTGTTTCTGAATTCTCGCGGCTTCAACGTGACAAATTTTTGATACATTTGGAATCTTGCGGGCTGCGGCTGCCAGCCTGATTGTGCATTTTTGTCAACAATTATATAGGGTAAATGCGGTATATTCCAACACATTAAGGACGCATCGAGAAATGAAAAACTATAAAAAAAACCGTATGCGTTATGTAAGTTCTGTTGCCTTCACGTGACTCTCAAAACACTTCACTACGCGTCAGCAACGATGAAACGTCACAAAATGTTGCCATATTTATTAAAAAGCCTTTAGAATGGAAACCTACCAAATCCCTATATTCCTGTCTCTTATACACATCTAGATGTGTATAAGAGACAGCTACAGAGTCTTATATATGGTAATTTTAACTTAATTTCCAAGCCAGTCAATATTACCCCATCAGGGCTGCCATTAGGTAGTCACATTTCCCTCATTATGGGGCGGCGCCCCCCATTTGCAAACTATGACACTTTCCTCAAGTTTGTCATTTGCATATGTAACTAGAAGAGTTCTACTACAATGCACCAAAACCTGGAGTTATTTGGAGTTATTTTACCAAAAAATAAAATTGATTTTACCACCCAGTCAAAGAAACCCCAAGAGCTGGGGTAACAAAGACCATCACTTTTTTTAAAATTACATAAAGACTATGAGAGGCAGGAGCCAGCAATTTATGGTGAGTGAAGCTAGAGTATAGACCTGTATTTTGCATGTTTCAATTCAAGTTTAATTTAGCTAGTAAGAAAATGGCATCATTTATAAGAAAAAAAGTGGTCTAAGTTACCCCTTTTAAGGTATCCTTTACTATCCACAGACTAAAACACTTACACACAACATAACTGATTTCTGGACAAGCTTCACTGCATCCTGTTCCTTCCAGCATACCAGAAACTTTACTGTGTGCGCTTTTGGTCTTTCAGATTTCCAGTAATTTCAAAGTTATTTCTCATATGCAATAATTTCCATCCAAATGTGTTGGCAAGATCTTCTGAAGGAGTAAATTTTGCTGCTGATGCATTGCCAAAGATCTTGTGATGTTCACCCACTTTCTGCACAGTGGATTATGCCCAGATATTATGCTATACTTAAGTTTTAATCTGGAATACTGGAAAAATGTGTTGAAAATCATGGGTAAAAACTATTTACTAATTAGCGATTATTGAAAATTACAAGCACAAATGTGTCAATTTTCTTGTATTGTTTAAGAAATTTTGCAAAGGCTTTGTAAATGGACAAGTTGGGAAAAATACTATTTTTTTCTGAAATACCGCAGCTCTAATATCACATAATTTTAGTAGGTATGAAATCTTGCTGCTCTAATGTCAAATATTTTTGGTTGATTGAAAAAAATTGTAGTTTGCACTTGCAAACATGTTGTTTCATATGCAATACTTCAATACTACTGCCAAAATATCCTGCAGAACGCAATGCTAATTATATAAATGTTTTGTTGAAGATTGCATAGGTGCCGACTTGCAGTCACATCAGAGCGGTAGCAGTCAGACTGCATTATCATGTGTTCAGTTGCCACTAAAGTGAAGATGAATGTTAGTGTTGCTGTGTGACTCAATTGACTGTTTTTTGGATAAAATTAGAGATTTAGGGTATCACATGCACAGGACTTGGTAAATAAATTTGCAGCTTGTAAATGGCTCTTCATGGCTGAGATGTGGAGTTAATGGCTTGAAGAAATGGAATCACGGCTGGCAGATCCATAAAACCATGGCTCAAAAAATCCAGTCATGGCTCACCTAGTAGATATATTCCATGCCTTGTAAACAGGCAGAATTAACTGCAGCATAGGCATTTTTGTCTTTTATAAATCGTGGATGGCTTCTGCCCAATTTTCCTGAATGCTTCCATGTCTGTTATTTATTAATACCTAATTCTTTGATAATTTTTTTAGCATCTTTATGCTCCTGCCACTCACTTGTGCTTTACTGTTGGTTTGCATTCATTCCTGTTAGTGCTGTTACTATAAATATCTCTAAATTGTGCAGAATTGATGTAAATTGTAAAATATCAGAGAATCCAGTAGTACTTATTTTTTCCGTAATATATATAATTCATTTCATTAATGTACTGTAAAATGGGGTAACTGAGACCACTTTCTTTTTTATAAATGATGCCATTTTTTTACTAGCTAAATTAAACTTGAATTGAAACATGCAAAATACAGGTATATACTCTAGCTTCACTCACCATAAATTGCTGGCTCCTGCCTCTCATAGTCTTTATGTAATCTCAAAAAAAGTGATGGTCTTTGTTACCCCAGCTCCTGGGATAACTTAGACCGGGTGGTAAAATCAATTATATTTTTTGGTAAAATAACTCCAAATAACTTTCAAAACCTGGAGTTATTTAACCAAAAAATAAAAAAATTGGAGGGGGTACTCTGACAGGCTTTAAATAATTGCTTTTTTTCATGGGTCACATTTTTAATTTTTTAACCTATTAGATATGCAAACTTTTCAAATCTTTCTACTGTGTTATGTAGCCTCAGTATTAGGCCTTTAATGCCCATTGACAAAATTTTTCTATGTCAAATAGTTTTTGAGTTGTGGGGGTTTTTGTTAAAAAAACGAAAAGTGGTCTAAGTTACCCCGCCGGTCTAAGTTACCCCATTTTACGGTACTATTTATTACAGGAATGGCAGATGAAGCTGGGGTGGAAGACAAGATGTCATCAGAGGCTCTAGCGACGCTTGCTTTGCGGCTACAAAAGAATGCCAGTGAAACACTCAGATTGATTGAGTTAGTAAGTTTTTTTAAATGTCTCTTAACGGATACTTTAATGCCTGGCATAGATCCATATTTTATAATTTGACAATTTGGTATTAATGCTGTAGGTATATATATGTACCTAGGTTCTTATGAGTTTCATATATTGTTGTTTAGGTATTGTACACACACACACACACTTATTGTACACACACACATTGTACACTTCACACACACACACACACACACACACTTCCACATTACCTCTCAGGCAAATAATGTTGTTGAAATGGTGATCATGAGTTGATTTCATTTACACCTCATATGATTAAGTTCTTAATTTTTATCTGGTTGTTGAATGGATTTAGCTGAAAAGACACAGTTCAATTCTTCATTATGTAGGTAACCGTATATAATTTATTTAATATTTTTGTTGCCTTAAATGAATTTGCCTTATTGTTAGGTTCCTTAGTTGCAGTTTGTATAATAATTCACATGATGGAAATTTTTTTTTTTTAAGAATCTCGCTTATGTTAAAATTGAATTTCAATGAATAAATCTTATGTTGATATTACTGATACTTTGAATAATTCACATAATATTGCAGTCGTGGGAAGGCTACACCTGTGCGGGGCGCATCGGCCATGTCAGCGAGATGCGACAGCTGCACGCAGAGTTGATGTCAACGTCAGAGCAGCTGACACAGCACCTGCACACTGCGCCTGACTTCTTGGTCGGCAAGCAGCTCGCTGTGTCGCGCAGGAAGTGTCTCGAGGCTGCCGCCAGGTCTGATCTCAAACAAACCGCTCCCACAGCAAATAATTTGCATGCCATGTAGAATCTGCCATATAAAATCTGCTGCAAGGTCTGATCTCGAAATAACTGCTCCCACAGCAAATAATTTGACATATAAAAATATGGTTTGATTATGGGGTGTGTAACACCATGGTTATAAAATATAATTTAAAGCCATATAAAAATCTAAAATCTGCCATATAAAAATCTGCCGCCAGGTCTGATCTCAAACTAACTTCTCCTACAGCAATTAATTTGCATGCCATATCTTAATTTTTGTGAAGATTGTGTTTTAAACAATTGGCTTCATGAAGATTGTGTTTGAAAGAATTGGCTTTCATAAAGATTGTGTTTGAAAGAATTGGCTTTCATAAAGATTGTGTTTGAAAGAATTGGCTTTCATAAAGATTGTGTTTGAAAGGATTGGCTTTCATAAAGATTGTGTTTTAAAGAATTGGCTTTCATAAAGATTGCATTTTAAATAATTGGCATTTCATGAAGATTGTGTTTTAACATATTGGCTATCATGAAGATTGTGTTTTAAATACTTAATTAACTTTCATAAAGATTGCATTTTAAATAATTTGTTTACATGAAGATTGCTAACCGTATCGTTATTCATGAAAGTTGCATGCTACCTATAGTAGGTATGTATATCTGGGTATTGTAGTGTTGGCTCTGAAGAATTAGTGAAGTTTAGCCTGTCATTGATTCTTAAAATTTTTTTAACTTGTTAACAGGAAATTTGAAATATGGCTTTTTGATAAGATCGTCTCAAAACTGATGTTTATATGAAACTGACTTCTTCCACCATTTATAATTTCTATACGGTACTACTCAATGTTTATGAATATTACGTTCTGAAAACTTCTTTCACCGCAAATCATTCATGTGCCGTTTTCTTTATTGCTTATGAGAATCTTGTTTAGCGATTGTATCTATAATTGAATTGGTTATTAATTTTAAATTGTACAGGTACTTTAATACAAATTACACCCATACATTGGTGATACCACTTCATGTGTTGTAAGTTTGATTTTCCTGGAACCTTTGCCTATTGTTATTACTACGTAGAAGATACAATGCTACATGTAAATATAAAGCGTTTGGTTGCGCTGATAAGGCTTGTTTTTAAAGTTATTTGTTTAAACAGCTTGATTTAGCTTTTAGGTAGCAATAAACAGCTTAATTAATTTATTAGGTATGGTAGTAGTAGTAATAGTGGTCAATTATTCAATTTTTTTTTATTTTTTTTACTCCATGCTAATTGGAATATAATGCATTCTCTGGTCATTAATTATACGTGTTTCTATAACTTTATTTGTATACTATTTAGTGATAAATAACGTTTTTTTGCGACAACCATCTGTGACTTCCATGATATTGAAAAATTTTATCTTTATTGGAATGAAAGCGTGCGCTGTGGGCTGAACCGCATTGCTATAGATGGTGTTTTTAATATGATTTTTTTCTTAAAATCGGTAAAAATGTTTTGTGCAATGGACTTTATTGGTGGCATCTAAATATGGAACTCATAAATAGATACATACTTTTGAGTCAGGTTTAATTTGAAATTTGTTCATCTTGTTTTGCTCATCATCAGCCCTTGATCAGGTTGCATTTCATATTTGTAAAAACATACAACTTCACCTCTCTAAAACCTGGAAATATTTTGCTCGCAATGGACCAGTGATGATTTACTTACTCAAACTGTGATGGAAGCTACAAACTTTTGCCTAGTGGTCACTTAGCTAGCAGATTTCTGTTTACTTTTCTTACAACTATTTATTGACAATTCATCTTAATAACTAACTATTTAGTGTAGAATAATTTGTATTTATATCATAAAATTTTGTGCAGAATTGAAGCTACGCTTGCCGAGAAGGCATTAAACGCAAGGAAAAGGCGCTGCCGCTCTCAGAACTGTTGTTATTGCTCAGCCGTACAGTCCAGCGATGATCAAGATGGTAAGATGGTGGATTATTATAAAATTATGAATTATTGCAAAACTGGGGATTATTTTGGAATGATGGATTAAGATGAAATGGTGAATTACTCTGAAACAGTGGAGTTTCATTGAATGGATTGTTGTGAAATGGTCAATTGTTGTAAAATTATCGATTGTTGCAAAGTGGTGGATTGTTGTGAAATGGTGGATTGTTGCAAAGTGGTGGATTGTTGTGAAATTATCGATTGTTTTGAAATTGTCGATTGTTGTGAAATGGTCAATTGTTGTGAAATGGTGGATTGTTGTGAAATGGTGAATTGTTGTGAAATTATCGATTGTTGTGAAATTGTTGATTGTTGTGAAATGGTCGATAGTTGTGCTATGGTCTATTGTTGTGAAATGGTTGATTGTTGTGAAATGGTGGATTGTTGTGAAATTGTTGATTGTTGTGAAATGGTCAATTGTTGTGAAATGATCGATCGTTGTGAAATGGTGGATTGTTGTGAAGTGGTGGATTGTTGTGAAATTGTTGATTGTTGTGAAATGGTCAATTGTTGTGAAATGGTCGATTGTTGTGAAATGGTCAATTGTTGTGAAATGATCGATTGTTGTGAAATGGTCGATTGTTGTGAAATGGTGGATTGTTGTGAAATAGTCGATTATTGTGAAATGTTTGATTGTTGTGAAATGTCCGATTGTTGTGAAATGTTCAATTGTTGTGAATTGGTCGATTGTTGTGAAATGGTCGATTGTTGTGAAATGGTTGATTGTTGTGAAATGGTCGATTATTGTGAAATGTTTGATTGTTGTGAAATGTTTGATTGTTGTGAAATGGTCAATTGTTGTGAAATGTTTGATTGTTGTGAAATGTTTGATTGTTGTGAAATGGTCGATTGTTGTGAAATGGTCAATGGTTGTGAAATGGTCGATTGTTGTGAAATAGTCGATTGTTGTGAAATAGTCGATTGTTGTGAAATGGTCGATTGTTGTGAAATGGTCAATTGGTTTGAAATGGTTGATTGGTTTGAAATGGTCGATTCTTGTGAAATGGTCAATTGTTGTGAAATGGTCGATTCTTGTGAAATGGTTGATTGTTGTGAAAGGTGTATTGTTTTGAAATGGTTGATTGTTGTGAAATGGTCGATTGTTGTGAAATGGTCGATTGTTGTGAAATGGTCGATTGTTGTGAAATGGTCGATTGTTGTGAAAGGTGGATTGTTGCAAACGGGTGGATTGTTGTGAAATTGTGGATTATTGTGAAATGGTAAGTTATTGTAAAATGGGGAATTATTGTGAAATGGAGAATTTTCGGGAAATGAGGGATTTTTGTGAAGTGGTGGATTATTGTGAAATGGTGAAAAATTTCACAGACCACTTAATGATCTTTAGAGATAAAAACAACAAGGATATGTTAACAGGTACTACCCTATATATTGTACAATGTAGTACAATACGTGTATGTACAATGATAATAGCTGTCAATGTACAATATGTGTATAATATTTTTATCTACCCTATAAAAACAACAAGGATATATTAACAGGTATCAAGGATGCCAGTGACGACGCGGCGCAAGATGGGACGTCAGAAAGTTATGGACTGAGACTCGGTCCTGACGGTTCATCTAATGCTTTTTATCTTATCCCGGTAAGGTCCTTTAATTAAATACTTGTTCATGTGATTTTCTATGCCATTTTTTATTATTTTCTATATTATTACCTGTAATATGCCATACAACTGCTCTCTGTACTAGGTATATTCTATAATTTCTAAATGATTTGCCCAAATTATTAAACTGGATTTTTACTTTTTTATAAGGTACTTATTTTTTATAAGTTGAACTATGTTCTTTAAATTTCGAACTGACGATGGAACTGGTCTAAGAAACGTTCTCCATTTTACCATACGTAGGTATATAATATACCTACTTGTATAATACCGGATATATATCTATATTATGTTCAGCTTTTTACATGTGTATTTTATTTTTCACCAGTCAATTATATTCATACCTAAATGTCTGGTAACAAAGAAAAGTGTCAATAAGGAAAGGGTGGAACTTTTGACCATGGATATACATGCATTAAGCATCGTCTGTGCTCTTCATATACGCAGCATCAGTAACTATTGTTACCATCAGTAGACGAAGGCTTCATTTTTGCTAGATTTAATGTGTATACCAATACTACTAGTATTAATGAAAGTGTGTTAATGATAGTCATAATATTGATAAAAGTGAAACGTATACCTGAATTAACACTCCTGTATTTATGCTCATCATAATGTACTAGTGAGTGTATCAAAGCATTGAGACTATTGATGTATTACTAGTGTATTATTAAGTCCTATTAATGCTCAATACCCTCAGGGCGAGGCGCCTACCGATGACAGGGCACCGCTGCTGCCGTGGCGTGACGACGGCCTTGCAGCGCAGGCGCTAGGGGCGTCGCCCTCAGATTCTTCACCGCCGCTCTCCCCCAGAGCATTTAGTCCCTCGTTTCCCTTTAGTCCCTCGGCATTCATCCCTCAGCCTGTTAGTTCCTCACCTTCTGTCTTTGTTAGTTCCTCAGCTATTGTCCCTGTTAGTCCTTCAGCATTCATCCCTCAGCCTGTTAGTTTCTCACCTTCTGTCCCTGTTAATTCCTCAGCTATTGTCCCTGTTAGTCCCTCAGCATTCATCCCTCAGCCTGCTAGTTCCTCACCTTCTGTCCCTGTTAGCACCTCTGGTTCAGCCTCTCAACCTGTTTGTTCTTCAGGTTTCGTCCCTCAGCCTTTTAGTTCCTCAGCTTTCATCCCAATCCCTACCAGTTCCTCAGGTTTTGGCCTTCAAACTGTTAGTCCCTTAGGCTTAGTTCCTGTTTATTCCTCAAGTTTCATGCCTGTGCGTTCCTCAACTTTCGTCCCAGTGCCTATTGGTCCCTCAGGATTCATGCCTTCGCCTGTTAGTCCCTCAGGTTTAGTCCCTCAGCCTGTTGGTCCTTCAGGTTTTATCCCTTTTCCTGATCACTCTTCCATTGATCCGTCTCTGCCTGTTCATATTTGTATTGATGAAAAGTGGTCCCTGCCAGATTACTTCTCTGATGACCTGCAAATGCCAGATCTTTCTTCTATAGATCTATCCTTTCCTGTCCAGAGGACTGAAGATCCATCCCTTGTTCAAAGCACTGTTGAACCGTCCCTCTCTGTCCAAAAGACTGTTGATCCTTCCCTTCCTATCCAGAGAACAGTAGATCCGTCCCTCCCTGTCCTGAGGACTGTTGATCCGTTCATCCCTATCCAAAGGACTGTTGAACCATCCCTTCCTGTCCAGAGGACTGTTGATCCGTCCCTCCCTGTCCAGAGGACTGTTGATCCGTTTCTCCCTGTCCAAAGGACTGTTGATCCGTCCCTTCCTGTCCAGAGGACTGTTGATCCGTCCCTCCCTGTTCAAAGGACTGTTGATCAGTCACATCCTGTCCAGAAAACTGTTGGTCAGTCCCCTCCTGTCCAAAAGACTGTTGATTCATCCATGCCCACGCAAACTGCAGATCCGTCATTTCCTGTCCATTTATCCGTAGACCCGCTGATGCACCCGTCTGTTGATCCATTATCACCCGTCCACCCGTCTCTCACCCGCAATTTGACTGCAACTGTCAAATATTTGTGCTCGTCGGCTGTCTTGCTCAGAGTTGGATTTTTCTTGCAGTTATTCATAGCTGCTTCCATGGTGTACTTTTTAGTTAAATCCTGACGCATTAAAGTGTTTACTATGCTTTAACACGCATACCTCTACTTTATATCGGTCCTCCCTGTTATTTACGTTCTTAAGATCATGACTTGTATTTCTCTTTTATCAGGATCAATGTGCCTCTCGGCCATATGTTCTTAAACCATTCATTATGTTCTTTGAGATATAGCAAGCTCTTCTGGAACCAATTTCTTTACTGGAAATGTTAAAAAAAAAATTGTATTCCTAGGAAATTCTTATTTCAGTGATGCTTTAAGTGGAGTTGTTATTAGCCAGTAATTCTTATTTAATTAACTGGTCTGATTTTTTAAATTTCTGTCTTCAAAATAATTGTGGAAGAGGAACTTTCCTGTGTAGTCTTTGGTTTGATCAATGCTCTACAGTGCGTAAATCGAGTTTTGAATTAATTAGTTCGTATTTCCGCACTTGCCCCTTAACTCATCGAGTTAAGATATTATGGCACATTACATATTCATAATAATTACTTTTCCAATTTTATTAAATTTCAATGTTCTAAGAGTGCGCACTTCAAACGATGCACAGTAAACACTGAAATACGTTAGACATGGTGTACGGTTATGACTGTAACCTATTATTGTAGTTTTTTATTTACTTCCATCCTGAATCATTCCACTAAACATATCATATTGTACGATCCTCCTGCTATATTCGCCAGCAATGTTTTAGTGTAACATTCCACTTATCATTGCCACAATTTTTAACAATGATGTGGAATTGCCATAGATTTGGGAGCAATATATATTAACTTCACAAGTTAAACTTTGCTAAAACTAAAGTTCAACATAAGTGCTTCATTCTTGAATATAAATATTGACATATAGTATAGTAAATATCACTGCATTTCTCACTGATCTCTCCGATGGCTGTGATTATGGCAATAAGTACGTAGCCGTAGTTCACTGATGGTGTACAATATTACTGTACTAAGCTCCTAATTTTTTACTCGTTGATTCATCGCACTAATTAACTAATAAGGGAATATTACTGTACTAAGCTCCTAATTTTTTACTCGTTGATTAATCACACTAATTAACTAATAAGGGAATATTACTGTACTAAGCTCCTAATTTTTATTGTACACTTAGGGAGCTGTTTGCCAATAACTGTTTATCGTTGATGCATCACACCAATTAACTAAGAAGGGAAAGGGAATAAAAAGAAGGGAATGAAGCTCTATTTTAGCTCAGTGTTTGCTTGTCGTATGTAGACTATAGCTTTTAGTTTACATTTAATTTGAAGATTTTTCATGAATTGAAAGGGCGATTTTTATGTCTACTTGAGTTGCCATACTTATAAATGCTTCAGATTGTGATCATCTTCTCTCAGGAATGCTGTGTTACACTGAGATTATTGTTCAAGTCGAGTGATAGCTTTAGGAATTCTGTGTTACGTATTGTTCAAATCGAGTGATCACATTAGGAACGCTGTGTTACAATGAGATTATTGTTCAAATCGAGTGATCACATTAGAGATGCTGTGTTACTATGAGATTAATGTTCAAATACACTTCGTACTTTAGGAATGCTGTGTTACTATGAGATTAATGTTCAAATACACTTCGTACTTTAGGAATGCTGTGTTACTATGAGATTAATGTTCAAATACACTTCGTACTTTAGGAATGCTGTGTTACAATGAGATTATTCAAATACACTTCGTACTTTAGGAATGCTGTGTTACAATAAGATTATTGTTCAAATTAAGTGAACATATTAGATATGCTGTGTTACAATTAGAGTCTTGTTCAAATCGAGTGATCACCTTAGGAATGCTGTATTACAATGAGATTGTAAATCTACATATAATCTATTGCTCAGCATTTTATCTCATGTTCATTCCATATGCTGAACATTGAACGCGCTTTTACGAAGAATCAAACCCAACATATACACATACTCAATAGCCGTCTCAAATTAATTCTGTTAAGACGGTTAATTAATTTATATGTTTGATTGATGTACGGGTGATGAATGAGTGAACAGCCAACCAGGTGTATGCTCAGCCTCTTATGTTAGCATTAATAATAGTTAATATTATCATACGTGTTCCATATTGTGAACTGCGAGACGTATTGAGGGAGACATAAATAGAGATAAAATACTCCCAAACAAATATGCGAATTTGTTCAGGAACAAGGAGTCTTTCCAAATGGGTATATGAATTCGTAGCCGTAGCTTACATGCCTTCTGTAAACGCTCTACGCTTTACGAATTCGGTTGCTTCCGATCCTTTTGTAAACGTACTACATTTTTACTAATTCGTTGAGGTAGCTTACATGCCTTCTGTAAACGCTCTACGCTTTACGAATTCGGTTGCTTCCGATCCTTTTGTAAACATACTACATTTTTACTAATTCGTTGAGGTAGCTTACATGCCTTCTGTAAACGCTCTACGCTTTACGAATTTGTTAAGGGAGCTTCCGATCCTTTTGTAAACGTACTGTACATTCTGTACGAATAGTAGATGTAGCCTACATGCCTTCTGTATAAATACTCTTAGGAATTCGTTAAGATATGTTATTTGCCTCGAGTAAACAAACTACGCTTCTACAGTTCCTACCCATACTTGTAAGTTAGATTTGCTAGCTCGTCCGAACACCGATTATTTTTATCACGTTACATGGACGAAATAAGTATTAAGGTAATTTTGAATGTGCATTTTTAGCTATTGAATTAATGTATACACTACCTTGCTGTTGTCACTGCGCAATCACTTGTTAATGCCTTTAATTGATGAATTTATTCACTTGCTACGGTCAATGTAGGTAGCGGGAGTGGTAGCGTAATGGTATAGTGAGTGGTAGCGTGATTATCACTCTGCATTTCTGTGTACATCTATGCAATGGTTTTAGTATGTGAATAAAGGAAGATTATTTTGCACGTCTTTTTCATCTCATTGTATATCAGTGTTTCACAGGACTGCTAATATGACTTGAAAATAATTGAAAATTTGGTAATATACTCTATTCGCGCCCACACTATAGATGCTTTTACATTTTGTTGACCCAGTTTAATATTATTTTTATTTATTTAGGTTATTAATGGATGTCTTATAATTTATTTAACGCGTTAAAGATTGGGTCTGACGAACATAGCATAATTTTCGCAGCTTGCTGCGGGTCTCGAACACGCAAGTCATTGCTCCAATCTTTCACGTTGTTAATCGTCCGGTCACCTCACTGATTCTGACACAAACTTTTCAAAGTTGTTTTCGCTGTTGAACACGCAACTCGCTGTTCAAATTTTGGCTCTCTGAATTCTAACCATTCCGGAAGAACCTTCTTGCGGAATTTTTTTAATTCGTGAACGAAAGTAAATTTATAAGCGGTTTCTGAAGACAACACAAAACATAGTATAGGAAACATATCTAGAGAAATATATATAATTACTTATTATTCGTGTTTGAAGCAAATAAACTACCAATAAAGAACGAATAATATATTCGTGCCAACTTACTACAGTAAAGTAGCTAGCTTAGTAATAGTATGATTTAAACAGATGAATATGTAAATGCATACATTAACGATTCCCAGACAATCGTGAACCAGTATTGTTATTCAGGCTAAATAATGCAGCATTTGATTTCTTCGTCGATTGGTCGTCCTAACTGATTAGGACGATCAATATACAAATAAAATGGAGGCGTAAACATAGTTTAATGTTGGCGCTAGAGTCCGTGGATTTGAAATTTAAATTCCTGCGAACTTT
The DNA here is from genome assembly GCF_000764305.2 of Hyalella azteca. Lineage (NCBI taxonomy): Eukaryota > Metazoa > Arthropoda > Malacostraca > Amphipoda > Hyalellidae > Hyalella > Hyalella azteca. The sequence continues at coordinate 350,418 of NW_025933599.1, forward strand.
TACTTAACTTGAAATATTTACCTTCAAATAATGATGAAAAAGATGTGAAAATTTCTGCCGGAAGTGAGGCAAGTCTCGAAGTTATTTGCGACTATTTCACTGATCTTATTCATACATCAAAAGCGATTAAATTGAAATGAATTTTTGGCTGCAATACATGGCAAAACGACACTTCGACCAAATAATTTTGCTGAACAAAGAAAGTTTTTATTTACGGTAACTCAACTATAACTGGAGTCTGCAGAGTCATGCCTGAACTAAGCTACCTCTAAGCTTAGGTATTGAGTTAGACAGATATTTTTGTCAGAACTAAATTAACTATACGAGTTGAGATACAGAGTCACATTTATGAGCTGGTTTTTGCTATTAACTCTCTTTTATACACCAATTATTTATTATGTTGTTATAAATTTATGATGGCGGTACTTCATTAGTATACTTTACTAAGTACAATAGGAGGATAATCGAATTTTTGCTATTTTGAGGATAATCGAAAACCAGAGACAGTTCTCCAGGCAGTACAAAAACTCGTTGAGGACTTTAGAGCCGTAGGGCTGGAGGTAAACCAGGGGAAGTGTGAACTGATCATACTGAACCATTCGAGAGAGGAAGAGCTCGAGACTGAGGTGATGTTTCGGGGGGTGTTGCCAACACTAAAAGTTGTTCCCGCCCATAAGTCACTTTTACTGGGTGCCCCACTCCACGAGGAGGGCGTCTCCGCCGTTATCCGGGAGAAGCGGGAGGGCTTGGAGAGGATAGTGGAGCGTTTAAAATTAATTGATAGTCATCAAGCATTTACGCTTTTAAAGAATTGTTTCGCTCTACCTAAACTCCAGTACGTCCTACGTGCGTCTCCTGCATATACGCGGGTAGGTGATTTGGAGCGGTTCGATGAGGTGTTGGTTTCTGCCCTCTCGACCATCACCAATGTCAGCTTCGAGCGCGAATCTCTTGAACAAGCTGTGTTACCGGTCCGGCTGGGAGGCCTGGGTATCCGTTTGTCAAAGGAAATCGCGCTCCCTGCGTTCATATCGTCACTCCACTCCGTCCGTGGCCTAGTTGATGCTGTTTTACATAATGTACGACTGGCCGAGGACGACAGTTTGCAGATGGCGGTGGATGAGTGGCGCAATGGGAACGCATGTATTGCTTTGCCCGAGGACGCGAGTTTGGGCCGGCAGAGGACTTGTTTCGAGCCAGTCGCATTAGAAACGACGGGGACATATTGTGAAACGACTGGTCCTTTAATATCACAGATTGGCCGTCGCATTACGGAATTGTCCGGCGAACGTAGAGAGACTCTATGGTTGGAGCAAAGGTTGGGTTTGGCTGTGCAGAGAGGCAATGCAGCTAGCATCCTAACAGCAGTCAGAGAAAAGTTCGCTCAGTGACCCTCGGAGTCGGTGTAGGCCACCATCAGAGGCGTTAAGGTCGGGGCCCCGATCATTGACATGAAACAATTCCCTGTTTTTAATTAATGAAATCAATTCTTTTTTTTTTGTTGGAATGGTGAGTGTGGAATATACCAGTAATCATTGAATTGTTGGCCTTTTTTGTCCGCGGAATTGGCCGTTTTGAGGCCACCTGGCAACCGTGGCAACGGCGCTGCACCAGAAGCGTCTAGTACGCGCAAGGAATACTGATGAGCGCGAGCAGCAAAACAAACCTTTAAACTTATTGAGCTGAAGAGAATACATCGTTGGGAGCTGGCGAAAAATATATTTTTCACAGAATCAAGATGAATGAATAAATTAGATAATGAATAAATAAATGAAGATGAGTAAATAAATAAATAAAGATGAATAAATAAATGAATAAATTTAGATAAATAATTATACTCATCTAAAAAATCAAGGTTTAAGTTATTTTTTTTGTTCAGAGTATTCAAAAGCTAATTCAATGAATAATTTTTTGAAATGATCTATTCATATTATTTTGTAGTTCGATTTTTTCTAATATTACGATATTATTGTGCTCTAATTTAAAACTTTACAACAATCATACTGTTAGTGAGCGTGGGTAACCGGATTCATATAAATAAAAGACTTTTCTGTATTCCTATTCAACTCTAATGATAGATTTTCGACGCTGCTATTCAACATCATCGGAGGGAGCATCATTAGATTGATCTCCCTAACCCTCTATCGCCTGACATGAGTAACCGGAGCAATCTTGTCACAAGCCTTAGTAGTATAATAATATTACTAATATAATATAATATTATTATTAATATTAGAAACCGGAGCAATATTGTCACAAGCCTACTTCACATAAAAAGTACGTTCTAGTGAGCGCAAAATGACTTGCACTGATGGTTGCCGCCACGTACGACAACCTTAAAATGTTCTCTGTTGCGTACAAACGTCCTCAGGTTGCTACACTCAATAGTTTACGTATAATTTGCCGCCACGTACGACATAACTTTAAAATGTTCTCTGTTGCGTACAAACGTCCTCAGGTTGCTACACTCAATAGTTTACGTGCAATTTAAGTTGAAAGTTATGTTCCCGGAGAGTGACACACGGCAGTGGAGGGTTAAATAACGATTTATTTAAATACCGGTTCTAAAATCCGTGGACTTCTGGTCACCAGACGGATTCGTATAAAATATCCTGGATTACCTCATCAAGGAAGACGATATTACTGTAATCTTTTAATGTTAATTTTTTAATTGTTTGTAAGTAATAATATACGGATATAGGGAAAACTTTGTAATAATTTCTCATCTAATTTATAAATTGGAAATTCAAGGGAACTACGGCGCTAGAAGTCACCGTCAGGTCAGACGTTTCAGAATTGCATTTTCGGTAATAACATTCATGGTAAGATTCATTACAAAGTTTCATTTTAGTAAAGAAGTTAATTCACAGTTTCAACTGTTACGAAATTGAGTGTCGCCAAATACATATGCAAGTTAAACCGCTTACTAGATGTTTTTTTGGTTAAAATTTAAATGATTCCAGCTAATATAACCTTACGGATTTCGTTCACCTTCCAACTGTGCAGTGGCTGCATGAATTTTATAGATTTAGATCAACCATTTCAATATATTCGTTTTCTGGTGATTGCTACAATGATTCAACACCGAATACAACCTAACTCGAGGAATTAATTTATTTTTAACCTGTGCACTGGCTACATTAATGGCATAGATGTCTGTGTGGCCGTTCAAAAATTAGCTTCTCGAATTTTAATAGGTTTTCAGTACAGCCGTTTCAAAATTGTATTTTCGTTAATAACGTTAATTCAACAACAATTGCATGATGAGATTTCCTATATTAACTTCCATGATTCAATGGCTGCATAAATAGAATAGATGACCTTGCAGCTATTTCAGAATTCAGTTTTCGGTTGTAATTCTTTTCATTGCAGCCAACTATAAATTTAGTAAATATATAATAAGTCATTTTAAAATTAGGCCTCCCAATTTTGATAGATATTACTTCATCAGATTCAGAATTTCATTTTTGGTAATGAATTTTATGCTCTGATTCATTACCAAATTTTCTTTAAATCGTGAGTTTCATTCGCATGTCAACAACTCAAGGGACCTTCGATTTTTGTAGGAAACTGGTCAACCGTTTCCAAATTAGGTTTCCGGTAAGAAATTCCATGAATCAGCAACAAATATCGCCTGAATCAAGTATGTAATTCGTGGTCAACTGGCGCAGTGGCAGCATGAAATTTATACATATTAGACGAGCCTAGGCTTAAGTTTTTCATTTAGAAATATCAGTATTCATCACTGAATATCATTAAACTCGAGGAATTCAGTCACTTTCTAACTGCGCACCGGTTGCATCCATGGTATACATGTCAGCTCAGCCATCTGATATTAATAGGAGTCAGCTCAGCCATCTGATATTAATAGGAGTCAGCTCAGCCATCTGATATTAATAGGAGTCAGCTCAGCCATCCGATATTAATAGGAGTCAGCTCAGCCATCCGATATTAATAGGAGTCAGCTCAGCCATCCGATATTAATAGGAGTCAGCTCAGCCATCCGATATTAAATTTCTGGAATTTGGTAATATTTGATTTAAGGTTTATTCGGTTCGAAGGATTTGAATATGCGACCTTTCGTGAACTTTTTATTAACATCGGTTTAATTAAAACTAACATACTATGGTAATGATTGTTTATAAATTATTATTGCACATGGTGTTAACAAGCTATGTAATAAATTTTTATTATAAATACATTAGAAACTTAAACCGACCGTAAATTCCATGAATATAATTAATAACTAAATCTCATACCACATATTCCCTTCAACCAGGGAAGTAGAGAGCAAACGTTGAACTAAATCAAACACGTAAATTAAAATTAATCATAAAGTTGTGTGCGACACACGCGTGCCAAGTGGATGACTTACTGAAACAATGTACTTTAAAGTACTTAAAATTAACTCTTTTAAATTCAATATTTGTGTTGAGTCATAAAAGTTATTACCTGAAAATTGAAATTTTTTGCACTTCAACCAATCAACCATTTTCCAATTGAAATCTGATTTAATTACTTGCGTTAGGGAAAATTTGTTATTGAAGTTACTACAAAAAATCCAATTCTTAAATAGCTTTAATTTGCATTAATAGTCACGTATTTAACAGCCAGCATCTTGGATACTTCAATAAACTCAACTTCTGTGAATTATAATTACCACAAAATAAGAAATTCGCCGCCATTCGAAGTGTTGGTATCATCATAATAACAACGATAAAGCTGTTACTCAGACATTATCTTTATCTAAATCTCAAGAGCTTGGTGGGAGCTGCAATAGACCATCTTCAAGTGCTTTCAAATCTCGCCTGACTTACGTCGTCGTAAATCACGACAAGTGTCGTAAACTCAGACGCCGACTGGTGCCGAGGCGAAAAAAATCGTTGTGCTGGATGGCTGATACCAAAAGCGTGGAAAAACAACAATAAAAATATATGATTTCTATAATATAACTGTAAATAACAATAATATAACTATAATATAATTGTAACTATAATATAACTATAACTGTAACTAATAGATTAGTTACAGTTATAGTTATATTATAGTTACAATTATAATATAACTATAACTGTAACTAATAGATTATAAGGGGACATATTAGCCTGGCAGGAGAGTTAAAATTAAAATATCTCACTCAGGAAAGCGAATAGGTCAAATTGTCTAAGTATTTACACTCTTTCTTAGCCGCAGCACGAGCCATGAGCAGACGTAGCTTATATACGCCTATTTGCCGGGTCATACTGGGTCAGAATGACCTGCACATGGCGTTAGGTGCATCAAATTCTGGACAAAGTTCCATTAATTTCTCTGGGAGCAAGCGGAGATTCCTGAATTTTTAGCAACCAAAAAAATTTTCAACGTTGCTGAATTGAAACTGCGAAAAAAATTCCTGACGCGTAAAACTCGACTGGAGACAGCATTCGTTTTTGTTCTCATAATGAAAATCCCCTAAATAATTTCGTTTCTTTAATTAGACTAACCAATATAATTTGTGGTGGTTAGAGGCCATGATTTCTGGTAAGCGACGAAAAATAAGCAATGAAAAACATGTTTGCTCGACTGAAACCTGAATAATTTCCTGTATTTATAGAATCTCAAAATATTTCCGACACGAATTCTCACGACAATCTTTAAACAAGTTTTTAAATCATGTAACAGATAGATAAAAAGGTGAAGATAGTGATCGAAGTTTATTACATTGAAATCGAATTTATTTTCAAGTGTTCTGGTGCGACGTGCACTACTATGAATATGTTGCACTATAGTTATGTATTTGGTGTGTAAAATGTGTGCGTTGTTGGAATTTCTGACACTTGTGTCACTTGTGTCAAGAGTTGACACTTGTGTCAAGAGTTGACACTTGTGTTGTTGCGGGAGATCAACATACACTGGCTACCCCGACGGGATAGTGGAATAAATCAAAGCCAAAACCCTAGTAGGAGGCCAGAAAAATGAAGTTAAAATCTACGTTATAAAGCTTTATTGCGGAAACTAAAAGAACACTGATCCACGATCTTCAAACTTACAAACACGGACAGTAAAATACCCTACGCTAGGCATACACAGACGGCTAAGATAGATCNAAGAGTTGACACTTGTGTCAAGAGTTGACACTTGAGTCGCTTGTGTCAATAGTTGACACTTGTGTCAAGAGTTGACACATGTGTCACTTGTGTCACTTGTGTCACTTGTGTCACTTGTGTCACTTGTGTCACTTGTGTCAAATCCTTCGCTTGTGTTAGAAACCGTTTCAGAAAATTATATATATGTCAGAAATTTTTGTGTGGGAGAATATGAAGCGTTCATGAAATTTCAGTGCGTGCTGTACAGAACGATTAATCAATCTGTTGGAGGTTGCCTATGAGCATCTGCATTTCAAGAGTGCTTTGATTTTTACATGTGATGTAGAATGATTGTAGTATGGAAGGTGAGCTTTAAACGCTTGGTGAAATAATGTCCGATAATAAAACGCTTAGCTAAAGATTAGCTAAGCTCAAAAGATAGCTTAGCTTAAAAGATAGTTTATAAGGGACATGAGATTTGATATGGACAAGATATGAGATTTTAGTGTGTGTGTGTGTGTGTGAGATTTATGCTTGAAATCTTATACTGAGCCGACTTGGAAACTCTTAAGCACGTCCTAAGGATTATGGAATGTTGACAGTCGCTCCCTCCATTGTTATGACAGTGTACAGTCTCTCCTGTCCCTCACTAGCTGTTAAATTGTTTCCTTAACTCCTCATTTTCCAATGAAAACTGTACACGCTGCTACATTTACACTAATATGTCGGTGAGACTCTGGATAAAAAAAATATTTAACGCTGCCTTACCAATTGTAACTGTTTATCTATTAAATTTTGGGGTTAAATTAATTAAATTACATCAAATTATTCTCAGAAATCAGCATTTGTACAGCTTGCAAAATCCAAGACGGGAAAATAAAATTTGAATAATCAACTCTGAACATTAGTGATATGAAAAGTTCTTAGCTTCATACAAACTGTGACAACAATTAATTTTTCGGAAGCTGAATAAGATTGATTTTTAAACATCAATGAATGTCAGGAAATGTTTCGATCATTGTTTTTACCTACGAAAACTTTTTCTGTGAATCGACAATTTAAAGAAAAACCTGCCTTGGGAGATAAATTTTTACATAATAAACAACTCAAATATTGTAGGAAAAATTTTAAGAAGATGAAAATAATTTGAGAAGGAATAATGGACTGGGAAAATTCAACCAGGATCGACAAAAAGCAAAATAGCGGTGCATTTGTATGAGTCATCTTGATCCGAATTGACCTGTCAAAATCAGTGCTACCTACATTCTCCGTTCGTATACTGTGGGCAAGCAATTGTGTCATTATTAGGACAAATCTACCCATTCATTTGTTTAAGTTTAGGAAGAACGAGGGAGGCATATACATCACCTTTAACCCGGAGCTCGGAAGATAATAAAACAAAGCGACTGGGGACTAAAGTATGAATTTTGAAGACTCAGCTGAAGACGTATGGTCTTAAAGAAATTAAAGTCCTAAATATAAAATATGAATTTTGAAGACTCAGACGAAGACGTATGGTCTTAAAGACTTTAAAGTCCTAAATATAAAAGGCCAAAAAGGGTTACACTAAAAACACTTTCTTGCATTTGTAGAAAAGTCTTGCACCGATAGAATAATGCTGATGTGTGAAAATTCATGCGCAAAAGAAAGCCATTTACAAAAGCGGAGCGAATTTTGTAGGATGAAAAGCGGTTAATTTTAGTCGTGTGTTTAGTAGACTATGATAAAACATGACATAATAATTATTATAATAACATTGCATGTTTAAACTCGATGCGAAAATTACAATTACATCGTATATTGAACCTAGATATAATAATTATATAAACATCTCATGTTTAAACTCCAAATCAAAAGTATGATAACATCGTATGTTTCAACTCGATAGAAAAATTATAAAACATATAGCATGTTGAAACTCGATGCAGTAATTATAATAACATCGCATGTTAAAACTCGCTATAAATATCAAAATAATATCGCAGTGTTATATAATAATGAGGGAAATCATAAACAGAAAATTAAAATTATTATTTTCTCATTAGAGTTACGAATTCTAGTTGTATCCATTCAAAAAGTTCACAATTTTATTAATTTTTTTCAGTTTTTAATTTATTTTCTTTAGAAGGGAGATATGTAAGGGAATTTTATAGGAAATTTCCCTAAAATTGTTACTTCCTCCTTATAAAATAAGAGATTATAGACTTTTTAAACTTAGCAGCGATATAAGATTCTTCATGAAATTACGAAATTTCTCCCTGTATATCGAAACAGGTCTCATTGATTTTCTGAAAAGTCAATCCACCTCTACTTCCGCGCTTAAATTTAAATTCTACCTCACAGCAATGCTCTTCAAACAACTTGATGGTTTACGTTTCCAACTTAAACTTCTTACTTGAAGTTAACTAATTGAAACCTCGTGAAGATGGAAGATCTGTAAAGAATTATATATTTTATGTACACTCAAGTATAGCAGAAGTAATTTACTAAGCCAAACTTAGAGCAGACCTCTTTGATGCCTGATCTCGTTTTTAGTCACTTAGTGCTGCTTTTTGACGCTAGTATAATTTTTGGTTAAAGCTATGATGAAAATTCAAACATTTCTTGCGGGAAGCGAAAGCTCCTTGGCTCAATACTTTTGGAGAAGTATTGAGATATCTTGAAATTTTGAAACACAACAAAATCAGTTACTATTTATTTGTACTTTAGGTAGGTAGGTATATTATATTATATTATATATTATATTATTCTACATTATATCATAGATCTTTACATTATTATTTTTATTTTTAGAGCACCAGTCAATCCGTAGCACTTCAGGCAATCCTTCAAGAACCAAGCAAGCCTGCGTCACCAATCAATAAGTACCACTAAAGACAATCTTCGCGAGCAGCAACCAATCAGCATGGCTTCAATCAATCTCTGCAGCAGCAGTCACTGTTAATGGACAAGGCAATTTGGGTGCGGCGGCAAGCCATTCTACATCGCGTTAACTGGAACAGCATCAGTTGTCCTCTCTGAAACGGTCCTAGAGGACGAAATGTGCTGCAGAAGTGGCCATTTATTTGCACAATATTCTATGAATATAACTATCAATGTAAATTATTGATAAAGACGTTATTTTAATTTAAAATTGTGTTAAAGTAAGGTGTGTGTGATTTGGAATATTTCATTCAAGCTTTACCGAGAAAAAATGTCGAAAATATTTTCTAATAATTCGAAAATTCAACTATGATATCCCAAAAATCTAATACACAACTTGTACAAGAAATATATAATTTTATTCATAGTACTTCAGTTAAATCTATCTATATATCCATTTCAAATGTATAGCCTTTCATCAAGATTTCACTGTACAATTTTAATTTACTTTAATATCAGGCGAATATAGGAAGCATGTTCATGTCCGGACATTGAGTTTAAAGTTAGATTTTTAGTTTAAATTTGTTTCGAAACCACATTAAATATTTTTTATTAATTAGCGTTATTACCTTGCCAGCTTTTTTTGAATTATGAAGGTTATTCGGTTCTTCGGTTTGAATCGAGTAACAGTATTCTTGACTCACTTCAAAACTTATTATGTCGTTTATGAATATTTTAATGGTGTATGGCATCAGATTAATTTTCAAAGCAACTCTAGTTCCTGCCAAGCCAAATTTAATCACAGCCTTCATAGCCACACGTAAACAAATTACGAGAGTTAATTAACATTTAACCACAGAAGAGAGTGGCCAGAATACCGCCTAGCACTGGGTTGAATTATGAATTAAGTAAATAATCCAGTGATAAATAATTATTGTTACCTAAACACTTAATGATAATATTGATCAGAGTAAATTCTATTTTCATGCAAAATTTTGATAAGCATGAAAAAATCCTAAGCTGAAACATAATAGAAAATTGATTGGTCTTTCAAAGTTGTTATGTTGCAGCTCTAATTTTTTTTGGAGCCGGAAAAGTATGCGCATTATAAAATTTATCCTGTCTGCGTCGCCCAATTAATATCTTTATTTAAATGCGTTTGTTCTCTTTATGAGACTTTATTTATATTATTTGGATTCCTGAAAGTCATCAAATATTTATACGCTTAGTTTGATGTAGAGTGTTTAGGTAAAATTCATTTAGTTTGATGTAGCGGGTTTAGGTAAAATACGTTTAGTTTGATGTAGCGTGTTTAGGTAAAATACGCTTAGTTTGATGTAGCGTGTTTAGGCAAAATACGTTTAGTTTGATGTAGCGTGTTTAGGTAAAATCATATCATATCAATCATGCCGAATGTATAGGTGTAAAATGATTTAAAACAGGAAAAATCCTTACTTAATGGTACATCAAAAATTGTTGAATGTAAACAATACACTGTTAGAAAAAACGTTGAAAAAACGGTCCCACCGGCGTTCTAGTGGCCGGTCGCCCCGTGAAAATAAACTGTTTCGTCGTTTTTATCAGATGTTTTACGGATTTCTAGTGTTAAATTAAAATAAAAACGGTGACACGTTGTTTCTTTTCACGTGCTGACCGGCCACTGAAACGCCGGTTACACCGTTAACGGTAATTTTTCTAACAGTGTACAAGGTTATATATTTTTTGCGTATGTGCGCTGCTCCTGTATTTATTAAAGAAATTTTGCTCGCCGGAAAAATGTCTCGGACGACTAAAATGAAGTCCCATTTTTCACGGTCACGTTTCGGCGATCCAGAAAATTCCAGCGCTCGTGTTCAGGAACCTCGGCGGTCCAAACCTGAACATTCGCTGTTACTCTTAAAAAATAAACTTCATAATATTTGTAGCGTTGTTTTCATTGTATAACCAACGACTGTTGTTTGGATACAACTGGAAAAATCGACATATGTACCTAACCATAAAATTCTAGAACGAACTAATATAGTGGTAATTATTTATAAAGTTTTCCGGTTTTTATTAGTTTTTATTTATTGAAGCTAAAAAATCGTTAGAACCGGCGAATAATCGGTTCCAATTTGCACTGAATGTCTAAAAATAATTATTAAAAACAAGTTGATTGAAAATTCAAGATGAAAGGCATTTTTTCACATAAGATTTCGCATTTTTCACATGGCTACAAACATGCTCCATGGCGTTTTATCTGAAGTGGAAGAGAAAGTTTATAACAGTTAATTTTACAGTTTTCCTACAGACTGACTGACATTCGGCCGACTGTATTCCAGATATCTAATTATTTTCTTATTGTTATATATTGTTTTTAATTGCTATATAAGCTATTGCAGATGCCTGCAATAGTGTTCACTCTATTATTTTATTACATTAGGACCATTTAAATCTAAAAGAAGCTAACTTTCAATGACATGAGTCATATTTTGTTATGACTCATATTTTATAGTTATTTTACAGTTATTTAAATTGAATTTAACAATTAAAATTGTAAATTAAGAATGGGTATATTTTATTTGTTGGTTTGACTCAACTTCGCTACTGGCTCGCTGTACGAATCTCACTAGCTTTAGTAAACTTGCTTTTTATCTACAAAATAAAAGTTTGAAAAATACCTTCTACTAATTAAATTAGCTCCTAACAAGCTTTGAAACGGCTTTTTACCGAAATGATGATCTTCAAACCAGTTTTTGAATTGCCTTTTACTGAAATGATGAACTTCATGCCGGGTTTTGAAATTGCCATTCACCGAAAGGATAAAATTACTAACAGCTTTAGAAATAGCCTCTTTCCGAAATGATAAACTCTACTCCAGTTTTGTAAATTTCCTTTTACGCAAAAGAAAAGGTCAAGTCGACGCATCGTTTTTGTAAGAACTGCATAGGCCGTTCACTGCAAATTGAGCCGTCTCGTTACCAGGCCTATCAGTTTTCATGGAGGCTGTATAGGCTCACGAAGGCTCGTTCATTTTAGGCTTGCCGCGTCATGATTGTAGCGTTGCTCCCTAGCCCAAAATTTACGCTGAGCCATCGGTGTTTTATAGGTGGCGTTTCGGTGGCGTTTCGATGGCCGATCATGAAACTCCTTAGATTTAACACTCAAACACAGGCTCTTGCTCCCTAAAGTGATGAACTCTTGGTTCATCTGAAAGTACGTAATGCAGAAGCCTAAAAACTTTCCGGACTTATGAGAAAACTTTGGTTATTATTATTGATGGGCTTGGTAATAGTCAATATTCTCGGGTAGGAGATATTAGATGAAAATCCACATGAACAGGATTTCGTGCAGGTTAATCGTAGATGCTGAGTTTAGAATCTATGGTTTGGAGTTTATGAAAATATTATTGTTTTTATACTTATAACTTAATTTTTTCCGGTTGGATTTTACCAACAAAACAACCAAGTAATCCGAGGGGCATATCGCATGCAGTGTTGAGGGCCTTTAAAAATTGTGATAAAACGGAACAAAAATACGCCAGACATCAATAATTTTGCCTTTTCTTAAATATATAAGCCATTAACATATAGGAGATTGCAAACAAATAGCTCGTCTGATCTACTTTGGCCTTTAAAGGCCATTGTAAATATGCCGTGGATCCGTATACACTTTTGGATCTCAGCCGATTTATTATAGGCTAAAAATAGCCCACTACTTTCTTTTTTAGTTCAAGTCTTGCTTGTTTGAACTTTGACAAAGAAATTCAGAACCAATTATGACTCTGTAATGAATAAATATTTGAACAAATTTTTTTATACCGGCAAATTTCCTTAAACTGAACTACTTATGAGTAACAACATCTCAAATTAAAGCTTCCTGCAGTTCAGAACCAAAATTTCTTAAAATTTATTATAAACTTATATTGTCTCTTCGAGGAATAAATAATGTCTTCATCGAGAGCGGAAATTGCAGTAAACATTATTCATTTCCAGATGATTAATCTGTTACGTTGATTTTTGCCACGGATTTATCGTGCCAGTCAAGTTCCTCTTAGCCTAAAAATCCCAGGCGATTGAAAAATCGCGGTAAAATCCCTGGTGATTAATCAATAGTTTTCAGACCGTCTATGATGCTGGTACAAATTTTAGGAAGTGAACAGTAATAAAAACGTGGATACAAATATTATAGGGAAATGGGAACCAAAACATCCTATTATGGAAATTTAAATGAAAAATGCTTTAAGCCTTTTTTCCTTCCGAGGAATTAGAAAATGTTTATTTTTTCAGGAGAATAGAAGAAGAATAAAATGTTACATTATTCGTTAATAGGTAATGTTTCATTTTCAGCACTTGACGTGAAATTAAAGATTGAAAGTAGTAAAAGATATTTGCGAAATTAATTACATTTTGAGTGAAAAATTATATCAGTAAAATTTTTAAGGAAAACAATAGATCAGTTAAAAATTCGTACCTGAAGAGAGTAAAAATTAGCACTTAAAAGCGGACAAATTTTTTTATAATAATCGATAATTCAGAGACTGAATTCTATCATTTAAAAAACTTATATTAAAATGATCTCAACTATAAAACAAATTACTTCAATTCAAATTATCCGAACTCCAAGTCAAATTAATTCAAATCAAATTATCTCAACCCTAAAACAATTAATGCAAGATATAAATAGAAGAAAACATAAACAATCTAGAGGCAGATGAGATGCACAGGTATGCTTCACCTGGCCCAGCCTCAGACTTCGATCATTTGGTCTCAGTGTTGCATGAGACGGCGTGACGGAAGCACGTTTTCTGTTCGGTTCTCCAAGCGTCCAGGAACCTGAATATTTTCCATGATTTTATTTTTATACGTCAGTCAACGATTTAATTAAATTAGATAAATTACTCTAAAACGGACGACGAAAATAATCTTTTTTGAGGAAGTAATTTTTTATGTTTGTGTAGGGACATGAATGCCTTTAAAGTAAAGAATCTAAATATAGTTTGGCGAACAACAGCTATGCAATCAAGGAGTGACGGAAACATTGTTCTATGCACATATCATTAAAAATATTTATATTATGTTTAATCATATAGAAATTAAGGACAAAAACTATGGCCGCATTACAATACAGTTGTGACGAAGACTTGAAATTAATTTTTTCAACGAAATTCTGAACAAGTGATTGATATAGGTGACATATGCGTCACGGAAATATGTGAACTATTTTTAGAGTAAAGATTGATTTCTATATTCAAGACCTATAACCTGTATTCAAGCTTCGTAAGTTTCGTTGCAAGACAACACGTTGACAAGTGTTAGCAAGTGTTCAACAGGTGTTATGGAGTCAATACTGATAATATATATGATATATTAGCCGTGTTCACCCGTTGTTATAGTGTCTATACAGATAATATATATTATATATCAGCCGTGATCAACAGGTGTTATAGAGTCCATTCTGATATTATATATCATATATCAACCATGTTCAACAGGTGTTAGAAATCCCTACTGATAATATATATATTAGCCAACGAGGCCGTTTTGAAAAATTGTACAAATTTTCGCAATTAATGAAATGAAATGACTCATGATAAATATTTTTGAAAGTGAGCAGAGAACAAAAATTTTCAATCAATATCGAAAACTTATTAGTTAATTAATAATTACTCGCCGTTAAGAGGTTTTCAGTGGAAGTTAGCGTAATTTAGATTAAGAGCAGCAATATGGACTGCAAAATAGTTAAGTGATTTTCAATAAAAATAATAAATCTGCACCTACAAAGGCATCCAGAAACTAATGAATTCAAAGCTGGCAATACCGACAAGAATGAAATAGTAGTTGATGAATTATTCTAAATAATAGTTTTATTTGCTGCAAATATTATATATACCTTATACGAAATATTCAAGCGTATCTTCAATAAAAGATCGATAGCTTGCGCAACGTTCATGACATGCGTTATCTTCAGCTCCTGAGTGCGAATATTTGATTTTATTTTTTCTACTGCCCCGCCATTTATTTTTCAAGAGACAGCGTATAAAGGATCTTGGACAGATTGTCGATAGCTACCGCTTCACTGAGAGCTCCTGATATGAATATATAAAATCTATCACATTTATACACCTTGTAGGAAATGAAAACTGGATTATGTATTCTTAAATTTATCCGGCCATTTTTTCAACTTCGATCGAATTTTAATTTAGTAAATTTATTTAACACATTTAAATTAAAAAAGTAATTAATTAATTTTTAATTTTTTCAGTATTTTTTAGAATCAATTCTCATGTGATTTAATTCCGGAAAAATTATATCTATATCACAGCCGATAAAATGTACAAAAATTGTTACATATACTTCATTAGCCTATTTAATTAAGTTATAATTTGTTAATATTATTCTGTCGCTGGCAAATATGGTTCACGAAAAGTTCGAACTCGGTGAAATTGCTTGCAATTTTATTTTACGATCTATTTGGCGCTAATCAAAGTTGAAGATTAATGACCGCTTGAGTATCAAAGATGCAAATAGAATAGATTAGAAATTTGGGATTTATTCAATAAATGTCGGATTTGCACCCAACTTGGGGGATTTATTCATTTTACTTTTTTCGCAGCGACCTTCGTGGTTTAATAGCAGGTTTAATAACAGCAGGTTTGCCTGGCGTTCAATGGGATCAATAATCCCTGCAATTTTAGCATCCCGATCTTCCAAATCCAGTCATCCAGAATCACGTGAATATTATTAAAGCCAGTTAATGCTAATTTAAGAACGGCCCATTCAAACCCACATTTTATAAAAAATCCATTTAACTCTCCTGTTGAAATATCGGAAAATTATTTTCCGTCATTTGGAAGAGATTAATTTACCCAAATTTAAATACTTAAAACAATAAACAAAAATTTTAGCGCCAACCCTTCCAGCCAAGTCTTGCAGTGCCTTACTTTTTTCGAAGGAAGAATGGATTTTTTATGGTCCAGGTAAAATCCCAGAACGATAGGTATCCCTGATACGCACCCAATCAACCCATTCACTTCTATATCTGCGGTGGTTTGTTAATATAAATGTATTCCATAACAAATAAATATTTTTTTGCACATGTTTCATATTCAAACAAACAAGTAATCATAGACAAATACGAGAATACGGTTATTCAAGATGTGGTATAATACACTTTCAGTGTGAGGTTCGAATGCATATGAAATCTGAGGTGTAACACATTAAGTGTGAGTCTCGGATGAATAAAAAATGTGAGGAGACATGAATGTGACATTAGGTGTGATACCTCAAATCTAAAGGTTCGTTCAATAATCATTTTAAATTTTTTTATTCCTTTGTAACGCCAAGTTTTCAATTTTCGTTAAATTAAATTTTCAATTTAAAGTGGAAGATCCAGCGCAACGCCATAAGGAGCTGATCCAACAAAGGCGGCACCTGGCCTTTATGTCCCATAAAGTCTTTCTCAAATTCTCATTAGCCTTGAAATGACTTACGAGTCCTGTTAAGGAGTTGCTTGTCACTCTTTTTACGACCGTAATGAGGTGCCAGAAATAAAGCATTGCTCATTAAGAAAACCTCTATGGTTGAAATAAGACTGGGTAATGCGTGCATTGAATGCAGTTTCCAATGACAAACCACAATGACAAAAAGTATCCAAAACCACGAAAAGTATCTAAGAAAAGTAAGAAAAATAAATGTATAAAGGTAGTCTAATAAGAATAACTATTAAGTCCAGTACAATACGAATAACAAATAATTCTGCTCCAATGAGAAGAAATATAGAGTCTTGTACAATTACGATATCAAGTCAAATTCAAAACGAATAATTCTTACGTCCAGTCCAATTATAATACTTATTAATTTCAAGTTATATACTCGCAATGATCATTAAAATACTTATATACTCCTTCGTTATGAAGTAACGTAACAAGTTTGCAAGAACCGTTGGCCAGTGACAATATTTTCAGATAAGTTGGAGGGCAATTCTTAGTTGAGCATGAGAGGAAAATTTTATTCATGTTGCATTGGGAGGAATTAAGCGCCTCATGATTTCCTTAAAATTAAAAAAATTTCCTTAATTTATATACGTATGTGTGTTTTCCAATATATACATTTCAACTTCGTTACGAAAGTGTTGAGATTTTCATGTCAGAGTCGTCCTCTAAAAAAAGTTGTACTTCGGTTTGCAAATAAGTGAGAGTTCGATGCCCAAGTCTTCCTATTCTAATAAAAATTATTATCATTGAAACTATCAATGAAAGGCGGGCTAATGGGATTTCCGATGTTAGGATATGAATGAGATAAATGCCGGGTTTGTCTACTAGTTAAAATTATGATATTATTAACGTTCTTATGACTAACACACTATTTTCTGGAACTAAATTGAATATTTTTTCGATATGACATCATTTTTTAGGGCCATTTAGTTTTTTGGATATAAAGCACATCTTCTGCAACTATAATAACGTTGCACATTAGTACATTATCGATTAATTCTCTTAAAAAACTTTGTATTCACATATACACGAATTTAATGCAAAGTTAGACAAATTTTGAACGTTCAAATATCAATCTCACGAGCAGGTTTATTTTGCCGTAGTTTGATGAGTTTGTATGATATGTAGCTCAGCTTCAGATTTTTGTAAAATTTATGAAGAGTTAAAGTCATAAAACTTGCACAACTACGAGTAGCTGAACTGAATTTGACTGAACTGGATGATAATGTGCTGATAAAATGTGCACAAATACACGTAGCTAAACTAAATTTGATTGAACTGCATGACAACGTGTTGAAAATGTAGATAACAGCAATTTCACTGCGAAAAATTACGGTGTTCAACGAAGATATTGCAATAACTTTCAGATGAAAACTTTTTAGGGTGAAAAACGCTTGAATGGACGGAAAATACTTGAAAATATTCAGAAAATTAATATAGGAAAGTTATTTCAGTATAAAATTTGAAACTCGATAGAAAGACAAATTAAATGTAGACTCTGAGCGTTGTGCAGTTATTTTTAAAAAATAATGACTGATAAGGAGAGCTCGGATAAAAAAATGGATCAGATAAAAAATGTAATCAGCCCAAAGCTCACTTTAAAAAAGCTGTAACTAAGTGCGCTGTTTTTTGTCGTAGGATGAAAGTTATAAAAAACGTCAATCATAAAAATCTTAATACGTGCTTGAAAAACTGAAAAAGTAACATATTGCCCATATTGAAAAAATTTTGA
The DNA here is from genome assembly GCF_000764305.2 of Hyalella azteca. Taxonomy (NCBI): domain Eukaryota; kingdom Metazoa; phylum Arthropoda; class Malacostraca; order Amphipoda; family Hyalellidae; genus Hyalella; species Hyalella azteca. The sequence goes on from NW_025933599.1 coordinate 368,551, forward strand.
GAGTTGGATAAAAAAAAATTCCATCAGTGTCTTACCTAACACGGAATGAATAAAGTTCAAACAATTTCTTGCAAAGTAAAATTTGTACCGAACTGAGAATTAAACAGTTCCCTTTTGAAATTGAAGTTAAAAATCTCAACAAGGATTAAATCTCGTCAGGATTACATTTCACGAAGATTAATTTTAATGAATGTGACTCATTTCTTAATGCGATTTACCTAAATTCCAATTTAGCGAATAATAAATACAAAAATGAATACTGAAAATGACTTGTGCCAGTAATCAATGAGTAAAAGAAAAGCCGAGTGCTTCATGTCGTGTGCTACTCATCGATGCGTAGACTTGAATTAGATTTTCTTCACAGAATATGAGCGTGTCTGCAGAAATTATTCCTACTTACGAACAACAGCGGAGGTCGATTGGTCGATGTTACTGAATAAGCCAAACCTGCACATACTTATGAGGTAATGTAAGACGTGAAGGTTATGAGGTAATGTAAGACATGAAGGTTATGAAGCAACGAGATTATTTAAGGCGTGAAGGTTGTGAAGTAACGTAGAAGTGTGAAGGTTATAAAGTAATGTAATACGTGAAAGTTATGAAGTAACGTAAGACGTGAAGGTTATAGCGTCATTACCGTAATATTTCCTAGTGGACTCCAGTGAAGGTTATGAAATAAAGCGAGACGTGAAAATTATAGCATCATTACCGCATAACCGTGGAGGTTATAGTGTCATTTCCGTAACATTTCTTGAAGGTTCTAAAGTGTCGTATTATGTTAAGGTTATAGCGTAATTACCTTAATAATTCGTAGTGGACTACAGTGAAGTTTACAACGTTTGAAGTTGAGGCAAAAAATACGGAACATGAGATTTGGGTGAAGACGTTTTTATTGTCCTGAAGAATAATGATAACAATGAAGAAGGAATAGGAAAATAATGGAAAGAATGAAGAAAGAGAGAATAAGAAAAAGTGATTGCATCGTTTAGTTAATGGCATCAGCATTATTCTTGACTGCGTCACGCAATAGTGGCTCCTAACAAGAAAAAACAGTGGCAAAAAGTGTACCAAACTTTCATATAATCGATATTGACGTTCGTTTAGTATTGAATCATCGTATGTATCATCTTTGAAACCAACACTTGAGAGGAGAAATATATATTTTTCGTATATTTCTGGATGGTTCATGGATTGAAAGAAGCCAAAAAATAAAGTGAATCTTAAAACTTTAGTTTTCGATAAATGTTCTTCAAGATCAATGATTGTAGAGCTGGTCAGTCATTCCAGTTTCCTATGGATCGTTTAGTAAAAGATTCCACTATTTGAGAACATTAAACACGCGAAAATATTTGTTGTTGTCCAAAAATACATTTAATTGGAAGGATGACAGATATTTTAACTTGAAAACTTTTATATGAGGCACCATTCATTTTTTTATTACAGCACAAAAAATAAAACGACTGCCAGTTCATGCTCAAAAACGTGTTTTCATTTTTGTTAACGCAAGCATCAAAATTCGGAAGCATTTTTTACTTTATACTCATTATACGTAAAAAATGTTCGATTTATTTTATATGCAATGTGTTCATGAATGCACTCTCGACAATGCCATATCGATAATTTGTTTGGAATTAAAGTATAATGGCCTGCGATTATGTGGTAAAAATGAAGATTATCTTCTTTTTTAAAAACTCAATTTGCAAACTTAAGAATCACACTTATTGCTAACTTGAGGATAAAAAGTCCGTCCCAGAGATTATTCTCATGACTATGAAAAGCTTTTCAAATGCTCCGATAACTTCAAGCGAATATATGGATTCAATTTTAGAAGCAACCAAGCCGTCTAAAGCCAGCTGGGATTTTCGCAAGTCGAAAATTGCGGACCGGAACCAGGGAAATTATTTTCTCCGGACTTCATTTGAGAATAACTTTTCTGCATGGGCTTCACGTCAAAGAATGAACTCTGATTTGAGCAGAAATTTCTCGGATAAATCGTTTCCTCGCGATAAAGGAATTTATGATTGGAAATTTAAGCATTTTTTGTCACATGAAGCGTTAAGAAAAGATGAAAATTTGTTTTATAGTTTAAATATAGCATCTAAGGCAAACAATTCCGACAAGCTATTGAAACTTAATAATGATAAGATGAGACGTAAAAGAAAAATGTTGAAGAAAAATAACATTGATGGAAGACTCGCAAATAACTTGAATGAACTGTTTATACCAAGTGAAAATGTGGAAAGCAATGTCAGAAATAAGCAAGTTAAAGGCAATAGAAGCAGAGAGAGGCAGGACAAAAAATGGGATTACAAGATGAATAATAAAGCTAAAAAATTGAAAAAATCTTCCGGTAAGCGAGCTGCAATAGATTTTACTGAAAGATCTTTTGTATTTAATGAATTGACAGCCAAGAATTTCATCTCAAATAACTTGAAAAATGTGACTGAAGGAGCTACAAAATATGAAGAAAATATCGTCAGACTCAATGCGAAATCAGAAGAGGATATTCTTCGAATTAAATATTTAAATATCACTGAAAACAATGAAATAAAACCGAATCAGGATCGACACTACCTTGACGAGCAGCACAGTGACGATCCATCAGCCTTTATAGCGTCTGATCTACCGCTAACAAAAGCTCAAAACTTGAGATCTCAGTTTATTCACTCAGGATCCAACCTCACAAACACCTTAAACAATCCTAACGTCATTTCCATTCAAAACGACCAAAAACCTGATCCCAACCCAACCATAAACCGAATCAGCGTGAACGCTAACCAGTTCCCCTTTCCAAACGACCACAAATCTGACCACAACCCAACCATAAACAGAATCAGCGTGAACGCAAATCAATCCCCCTTTCCAAACGACCATCCCCAGGCAACCGACTACCTTCCCCCAACCAAGTTCCACCCTAAAATATACCGCAAAACCTACCCTGGGGTGATAGGGTATCCAGGATACGACATGGGTGCACACCACATCTACTGCGGTCACCACCCTTACCACCAGGGACTTGTTAACAACTCCTGGAGCAGAGAGGGTGCGGCGTTCCAGGTCGGGTCAGAGTGGATCAGAGCTGATGAAGTGGCGCTTGTCATCATCGTCTTGATGCTGTGGTTCGGCGCCATAACGATGTTCATTAATAGGTAAGTGTTATTATAGAGCAATGCTAGTGTTATTCAAAGGTTCGGCGCTATAACGATGTTCATTAATAGGTAAGTGAAGGCTATAGTAATGTTTATTAATAGGTAGGTGTTATTCCTAAGCAATAATATTGTTATTCAAAGGTCCGGCGCCATAACAATGTTCATTAACAGGTAAGTGTTATTATAGAGCAATGCTAGTGTTATTCAAAGGTTCGGCGCGATAACATTGTTTATTAATAGGTAAGTTAATGCCATAATAATGTTAATTAATAGGTAAGTGTTATTATAGAGCAATGCTAGTGTTATTCAAAGGTTCGGCGCGATAACATTGTTTATTAATAGGTAAGTGAAGGCTGTAGTAATGTTCATTAATAGGTAGGTGTTATTCCTAAGCAATAATATTGTTATTCAAAGGTCCGGTGCCATAACTATATTCATTAGTAGGTAAGTGTTCTCATAAAGCAATAATAGTGTTATTAAATGGTTCGGCGTTATAACAATGTTCATTATTAGGTAAGTGTCATTATAAAGCAATAATAGTATTATTCAAAGGTTCGGCGCTATAACAATGTTCATTAATAGGTAAGTGAAGGCCATAAAAATGTTTATTAATAGGTAAGTGAAGGCCATAATAATGCTCATTAATAGGTAAGTGAAGGCCATAATAATGTTCATTAATAGGTAAGCGAAGGCCATAACAATGCTCATTAATTGGTAAGTGAAGGCCATAACAATGCTCATTAATAGGTAAGCGAAGGCCATAACAATGCTCATTAATAGGTAGGTGAAGGCCATAACAATGCTCATCAATAGGTAAGTGAAGGCCATAACAATGCTCATTAATAGGTAAGCGAAGGCCATAACAATGTTCATTAATAGGTAAGTGAAGGCCATAAAATGTTTATTAATAGGTAAGCGAAGGCCATAACAATGCTCATTAATAGGTAAGCGAAGGCCATAACAATGCTCATTAATAGGTAAGCGAAGGCCATAACAATGCGCATTAATAGGTAAGTGAAGGCCTTAACAATGCTCATTAATAGGTAAGTGAAGGCCATAACAATGCTCATTAATAGGTAAGTGTTATTATAAAGCAATAATAGTGTTATTTAAAAATTCGACGACATAACAATGTTCATTAATAGGTAAGCGTTATTATAAATCAATAATAGTGTTAATCAAAGGTTCGGCGCTAAAACAATGTTTATTAATAGGTGTAAAAGAGATCACGCCCTTCTTGATCACTCCCCTTTCTGATCATTCTTATCGATTTCATCGCGATAAATTTCTCTTACTTCGAGATCGTTTCTCTTGTGATCTCTCAAAATAATTTCGCACGAGATCATTCCCTTCGAAATTATTCAGTTCGAAATCATGCCCATAGAAATAATTTCATTCAAAACCATATCTCTCGAGATCATGTTTCCCGCAATCAATCCCTTTAAGATTGTTCCATTTGAAATCATGCCCTTCGAAATCATTCCCTTCGAAATCATTCCCTTTGAAATCATTCCCTTCGAAATCATTCCATTCGAAATCATTCCCTTCGAAATCATTCACTTCGTAATCATTCACCTCGAAATCATTCACTTCGAAATTCTTCACTTCGAAATCCTTCCCTTCGAAGTCATTCCTTTCGAAATCATTCATCTCGAAATCATTCCCTTCGAAATCATTCCCTTCGAAATCATTCCTTTCGAAATCATTCATCTCGAAATCATTTCCTTTAAAATCATATCTCTCGAGATCATATTTCCCACTATCATTCCCTATAACTCCGCTCAATATCATTTCATACAGAATCTCTTCGTTCGAGATCATTTCCCGCGCAATAGGCCAGGAACTGCAGGTGTTATTGCACTGGAAGGCTCACCATTAAGCAGATGTGTTTTCAGAGCACAACTCCTTTGCTGCTCCAACTCTTCTTAACTTCCAGACTTGTTATTGTTGATAATGTTTGTTGTCGAGTGTGAGTTTCAAAAACATGTATTACGCTTGTGTCGGACAAACTTTCTAAGTTATTAAAACAAAAACTTATCATAACATTTATAAAAAAATTCGAACAATATTTTCTAAATCCAGCAAAGCACCATCAACGAATCGCGCCGAAACTCTAAGGGAAAAAATTGAATAATTTTAACCCGGAATAATTTTTAATGGACTTTAAACGGTATATAGAAAGTGTACTATAAAAAATTTCCGAACAGCAGTCCACAATAAAATTCACGCTTTAAACGATGAATAAATACTGAATTCATAGGATTTGCTTGGGGTTTACTGACGTGTTTTTCGGGATCTCGTAAATCCGATTAGGTATTTACTCCAGCCTTATGAAATATTTTCGAGAAAATTTAAAGTTAGAATTTTTCTGCAGCATGCGACCGGTAAACGATTATAAAAATAGAAGAACAAATAATTGTACAAAGACAAGTTTGCTACCCATATGTATTCATATTGACGGTTTGCGATTGTATTCATGGTTGAGGAAATATTTTTAAATCTTGAAAGAAATCATTAATTATAAAACGTTCTTTATTATACGTATATGGAACATTAATCATTAATCGCTATAATTATGTTGACAGGGTTTCAATGTCAGCATGATGAACTATCTTGAACGAATTTTATGATCTCGCAATTAAAAAAGATGTGGAACAAGCGAAAAATTAAAATATGCGCATGCAAAATTAACGAATACTCAAATAAATAATAAACATACAAAATACAGGCATACTACACGTGTGGAACGAACTTCTTGCAGGATTAAAAATTGCGTTCATGTAACTTTTAGGAAACTTGTAATCATCTTCATAAAAGTTGTTCGTACGTCGCAGGCTAATTTTTCGGAATAAAGTTCTTGAAGCTAAGCTATTGAGATCTGGTTAATTTTTATACTATGTATAGAGTAGTTAAATTATGTTAATTAAATTAAATTAATTATCACTAAATAGATTCAACTCATAGTAAAACAATGAAAATTCAACTTTTCGAGTCGTTTTTTCTTAGTTCGTGTCCTTATTTCAAGTCCTGTTGGTATCGATATTAGTTACTATCCATGCCAACAACATTCGTTTATCTTGGAATCGAAATTATTCTTACGAAGACTTCACATTAAGCATTGGAAATAAGCCAAATAATTAATCATTGAACAGATTGAATCGAGCTTCCGTGCTGTGATTTAAGAGAAATTGGCATTTGAAGAGCAAATTTACATTTACCCTCCAATTAAATTGAAATGAAACTTAATGTTACCGATTTCATATTCTCTTTATGTATTAACTTAATATTTCTCGCTCAATAGTTTATATAGTTTATATTCTCATATAATATCTCTCACATAATCGTAAACCGTCAATATGAACACAGGTGGACAGCAAATTAATCTATGTACAATAATTATTTTACATATATAAATTTATAGATAGATCAATAATAATTAGGAAGTTGAAGCGAAAAGATGATATTCAATATAATAGAGGAGGTTTTAGCAAAGAAGGAAAATTCGCTTCAAGTGAACAAATAAATGAAAGTGTTAGCTTCTGCACATTTTTATGTGTTTTGTACCTTGACACTGAAAATTTAATGTGTGTTCTCTGGCTCAAGGTAAAAACTGCGATAATCCGCATAAGAAAGTCACATATATTTTTCACTAAATTAAAATGCCTAAAAAATGTTTTCTTCCCTTGTACTCTGCTGGTCCAAATTGTTATGCGTCGAAAGAACTTATTTTAATACGGGAACTTCATTACGAACTTTTAACTATCATAATTTTTCAAATGACTGCCGGCTAAGTTCAACAAACGATTCCCAAACACGATCAGAGGTTCGTAAATTATGTTTAATTGTTCCTGGGGCATTACAATTTAAAAAATAATTTTTTATAGTCTTCTCAAATCAAATTTTCACCAAGAATTTGAGAGCAAGGAAAATACCACGTAAATTTAGCGTGTATATATTTATCCAAAATATCGTGTTTGCTTTGCTTTTAAATTCTCGGTGAACTTGCCATATCCAATTGACAATAACGCATTTTACGACGCAGAAAACACAGCTTTTCTGATAGGAGTAATGCTCGTTGAGGAATATTTTTTAGGCATCAACGCATTTCTTGACGCATTGCACGTATATTTATTCCAGCAGAGGCCATAGCTCCTTCAAAACATTCGTAAAAATTTCCTGTTAGATTTTGTTTAGATTTTATGGTGAAAATGAGAGCCACGTATCGAACCTGAATCGGCGTTTTCATTCCTTTGACTGTTTCAACTTATGTGTAAAGAAAACTTATGTTTTCAACTTATGCGTAAAGAACGTTAAAAACATTTGCTTCACAAGCACCCAGATCACAATGTGTAACGTACCTACTATGTTACTACCCATGAACAACCATTACAACATGTAAACCATCACGCAAATAACACTGAATTACTGATCCAACTCTATTTTCAATTACTTTAAAGGTACAACTAATATAGCTAATTCACATAGAGGATGTGGTGCATCCAATTTCATTCGTCGTAACTACAAAACTAATATAGCAAATTTACGCGTAGGATATGATGCATCCAATTTCATTTATCGTAACTACTGTTTATTTTACGTGGATTTGCACCGCAAATTTACCGTTTCACCTCATCGTCCAAATTAGATGTACCGTAACTTGCACCCGAGCCTCTCACATGCTGATAAAATCTTGTGAAAATTGAATGTTCGGCGGAACTACGTGTTGAAACTCCGTGCATGACGGCAATCAGCCTAGCTGGCCTCGCCAGCCGCCGAATAAAATTTTCGTTTGCATACCTGCCAAGCTCAAAACATACCTATCAAGCTCAAAACATCCCTGCCAAGCTCAAAACATACCTGCCAAGCTCAAAACATACCTGCCAAGCTCAAAACATACCTGCCAAGCTCAAAACATACTGTACCTGCCAAGCTTAAAACATACCTGCCAAGCTCAAAACATCCCTGCTAAGCTCAAAACATACCTGCCAAGCTCAAAACATACCTGCCAAGCTCAAAACATACCTGCCAAGCTCAAAACATACCTGCCAAGCTCAAAACATACCTGCCAAGCTCAAAACATACCTGCCAAGCTCCAAACATACCTGCCAAGCTCAAAACATGCCTGCCAAGCTCAAAACATTCATGAAACGTTCAAAAAAATGTTCAAAAAATGTTCTGCCTTGTTCAAAAATATCTTGCATAATAAATAATTTCACCGTAGAGTTCAAAACACAATTGTCATATATAAGAAGTATTGCATAACTGTAGTCTAAAATCACTTTGAAAAATATTACAAAGGAATACAAATCTTTCTTATTGGCTCGTCCTTTGATGCTAGCTGACGGCTTGATAAACTCTGCCGGTTTGATGCACACAGCCGGTTTGATGCACACAGTCGGTTTGATGCACACAGCCGGTTTGATGTGAGCTGATAGCTTGATGCACTGAGCAGACAGTCGTTTTGATGCACACAATTGGTTTGATATGAACTGATAGCTTGATGCACTGAGCAGTCAGTCGTTTTGATGCACACAACTGATGCCAACAGAAGGTTTGTGTGAAGATCTCTTTAACAAAGCCCAACAGTTCACAGTCTGAGATGTAAACACGCGTTTTGCACCTGTAAACACGCCTTGGCCTTCACGCTCCCAATTGTGTACAAGTTGATTGTGTACTTCTCTTTGTGTTTGTACTTGTTTGCTGCCTTAATGTTAATTATGTTGCTATTGAAAACATTGCACTGTTATTCATAAAGGTGAAGATAATTGATTATAATCGTGCAGCTCTTGATTCACCTTCAGCAGTAGTGGTTAATATTTTATCAATTGTTACGTGTAAAAGGATTTCGGAGCTAAACATTTTTGTTACCGTTTGGTTCACATCAAATTAGAGTTAGAGATATAGATGATTTATATTCGCATCAAATCCAATTTCATCCTCTGGCTAATTTATTATTTATCCAAATTTTATTTGTAAAAATTGCTCACCATTCGCTTACTTGTTAAGCATCGGTTAGTCCTCCATTTTCAATAATTCGTATTCAATTAAGTATATTTTCGAAGATTGAATCTAATAATTAATATAATAATATTAGGTTTAATAAATGTAATTTTACATATTATTATTAATTAATTTATTTTATTTATTAATTTCATAATAAATAATAAATTAATAGCTAATTTATTATTGAAGCTTATATTTCTGAATATGAATCATCCATATGATGGCATTGATTAATTCCTATATATAAGTTTTAATTCTCAGTTAACTTTTCATCGCGTATCTCTCCACAGATGGGGTAAACTGCGTATGCTGGAGCCGTATCAGCCTGCATATTCTGCCCCAGTTTCGGCCGCGGTAAGGCCGGCCAACCTTGCTGGGCCAAACGGCGCCCTTGGCCCACAGGTGGCCGCCACTGGGCCGACAATCCAAATCCAAAACCCTCCGGAATTAACCTTCTGCCGAGCCAAACGCATCGAGTCCCTTAACTCCTTCCGAGACAATTTCCGAGAGGGATACAAAGATGCCTACAGATATTGGGGTACCCCCTCAAAATCGTTCACATCTGGTCTCGGGATCAGCGGCATGGCTGGGGTCTGGGGGGCTGGATCTTCCACGCTCGGTATCGGCATCGGCAACATTGGCGGAAGCTTTCAAGAGTACCGGCGAGCTTCATCCGGCAGCACTTTGGGTCTAGCACCTTCCGGAAGCGGGATCGTCGAAAATGGACTGAGGTCAACTGAAATGTCCTCGTGCCATGCTATTGGTCGCAGTCACAGTATCTCTGGTAGTGCTCACCGTATCCATCAGTGTCATGTTAGTTCCCAGAACGTGTGTGGTGAGAGACATGGTAGTAACCGGGACTTGTTTAGTGGTGATCGATCTGGAAACAATCGCGATCCGTGTAGTAGTGACCGGGATGGTAGCACCCATAACTTGCTTTGTGGTGACCATAAAAGCTATCATCGACCGCCACCAATAATCAACATCGCAGATACGAGCATCACAATCACCAACACCGACGACGACAGCACCAGCAACAGTAACAGCAGGAACAACAGTGTTAGTGACCTGCGCAACGTTGCTTGTTGTGTTGATTGTGGTGATGAATGCTGTCACCATCATCATCATCATCACCGAGGAGGCGAGTTTAGGCCGCTGTCGTCACAAATTAAAGTACGAAGTGCAGTGGACCTTGTCACGCTCGTCATGCAAGAGAAGAGGAATTGTCACTAAAAATTATAAACTGGTCGCAAAGAAAATGTTGTATTTATCCGTGCACATTCGTATTATGTTTATATAATAGGTAAATAGAAGTGAACATATCTGACATCTCTTTATTTTAATCTCTGATTATCGAAAGCCCGAATTGCGCCAAATTTATATAACCTACATATTGTAAATTCTATATTACCTACATATTGCCTTGGATAACCTACACTTGTAAATTTACTGTAATATGCAATGACCTCTAATGGAACAATATATAATACGTACGTTATTTTTCCAAGTTTAATAATACTCATGTCAAGTATACAGTCATAGTTTGTTTATATTATTCATTGTGTACCGGAACTGCATTTACTTATACTTATGAATAAAAATGAAGAATAGAGTGATTACATTTTAAAAAGGATGAGTTAATAGTTTTAGTAATATAATTAATATTTGACAAAGTAACTTTGAACGTGAAATAGTGAACAATTCTAGGAAAAAAATATCAATACTTAATTTCTCACGACGTCTTATTGAATCAACTAGAAATTAGAGTTGATTTGATGAAAATATAAGGGAGAGTAAGAATAAAATTATACCTATATTGAACAAACAATTCTGACTGCGTTTGATAAGTTTTTCCTGTCAAACAATCTTAAAAAATAGGGTAAACAGACATATAAGAACTAATAAATCAACAAAAACAATGTATTACTAACAGTCTTTGTTTCTAAGAATTTTCTATACTTTACCATAATTTTTATTCATTAAAAGTCAGTTGTATATTTCCTTACCTTACACAATTTTATCGTTTGAAAGTTAAAGAATTTCTTAATTTGCTCCACAATTTCCATAATTTCATAGCCTAAACTAACATGTATTTAAGGAAATTAGCATGTCCTCGTCTCCCACTCTGAGCAACGTTCTCAGCAGGGAGAAATATTATGTTTAATGGAGAGGGAAATGCGGTGAAGGCTTTTGGAATTGAATATTAACTTATTTCTTACAACATTAATCTATTAAGAATAATTATATTCATTAATATTAAAAATTCTTATTCACCGGATAACGTGAGTAATTGAAGTCCATCAATGCTGGTTCAATACACAGTAATTTTGCGACATATTTATGAAAGAGGAAAATAAGGTGAAGAAAAGGAATGGAATATATACTTCATTTTTTACAATTTTCGCCAAATTATTCAACAAAATTTTTTATTGGCCAAAATCAAAGTTTCTAATGGGGAAGAACAATTTGAGTTCATCAAAAAATTTATCATCAAAATATCAGTTCATCAAAATTTATTTTGTCGAGGCAAAATTTATGTATGGACACGACAGAGAAAATTCATGTATGTATGGACACGACAGAGAAAATTCATGTATCGACACGACAGAGAAAATTCATGTATGGACGCGGGAGAGAAAATTCATGTATCGATACGACGGAGAAAATTCATGTATGGACACAACAGAGAAAATTCGTGTATGAATTCATGTATTTCGTTGACGTGGTGTGAACAACTGTTGATTTTGTTGACGTAGTGTGAACAACTGTTTATTTTACAAACGCTAATGTAGAAATCCTTTTCAAAAACATGTTGATTCAATTGTTTGCCTTTGCTCCAACAAAATCCCAACCTCATTTATTCTTCTGTTTTAAAAAAATGATCTGTTATGTAGTTATTTCATAGCCCGTAGGATTGCTTGTCAGGATTAGATTGTGTTTAATAATTAGAAAGAAATATTAATGAGGATAAGAATTCTCCACGATGATCATAATTCAGGTTAATATGTATAAAAAACGTATGTAAAACTTGCATTTGTTTCATATGATGTTGTTTTTGATTGTATCAAATTTTCCGCCGATTCCTGTGAACATTTTTTTAGAAAAAGCTTGAAAAATAATTCCGTTAAGTTTAATATCATACATTAATTATTTTTGACAAATAATAATATCTAACATTTTTTCGATACTTTTTTATGTCACGATCACTCAATCGTGACGAGAAATCCTTGCCTGCAACAAATGAGTGTTCTCAATTAACCTACGATATATATTAAAATATGAAATAGATATACCAATGGAGTAGTTTTAATTATAGAGTAGATTGGCCTCTATTGTAAATTGACATATCGTGTAAATTTAACTTTAGAGTAGATTGACCAACCAAGCAGATTGACATTATGAGGAGATTGATCTACGAGCAGATTGATCTATCGAGTAGATTGACTGATAGGAGATTGATCCACGAGCAGATTGACATTGAGAAGAGATTGATCTATCGAGTAGATTGACCAACCAAGTAGATTGACATTGAGAAGAGATTGATCTATCGAGTAGATAGACCAGCCAAGTAGATTGACATTGAGAGGAAATTGATCTATCGAGTAGATTGACCTACCTACCTACTACCTATATAGTAAACTGACCTACACTGTGTAAATGTACCTCTAGAGTAGATTGACTTATAGCCTTTCTACTGAAACACTTTCTACTTTTGCATCTGATGTGTGTTGTATATGGTAGATTAATATGTGTGAACTTATATATTTATAGGCTAAAATGTATGTGCGTATATATTTATTGACTATTATGCATGAGCATATCTATGTTCAGCTCTTCTGCCTGGTTGTACAATCCTTGCAGAAATTCCGTCATAAATGAAAAATTGGAATTGATTGTTCCTAGTGACTAGGAATTGGTTGTTATTAGTGACTGGGAATTAGTTATTATTAGTGACTGGGAATTAGTTATTATTAGTGACTGGGAATTGATTGTTCCTAGTGACTACGAATTGGTTGTTATTAGTGGCTGAGAATTAATCATTAAGTACCTGAGAACTGGTTATTATTAGTGACTGGGAATTGGTTGTTCGTAGTGACTGGGAATTGGTTGTCCAAAATTCTGCCAGATTTCAGAGCAAAAATTATGTTTGTTAACAGATTTCATCAAACTCAAAAATTTACTAAAAAATGTCAACACACATTATAATTTTTCGCTATAATTTTCATGGTCATATATTTGCATTATCTATGTTATCTCTAACGTTGCTAAATAAATGTTTCTTCCTCTTCAGCTTCATCTTAATTAATTTTGTGTAATACAGTTAATCAAGAAAATGTATGGAATGGTAAACATAATGAATATACATGGAATATCATGCATATCATGCACGATATTCACAGTTAAATATTACTCAAATGTTTCCTGTACCAGGCATTCTTCTAGAGAGCGACATATTGCGTTATTATCACAGTTCTGTCCGTTGTTGATTATATGTCAAATTATTATGACATCTCTGTGCATTGTTGATTATACATAAAATTATTATCACAGTTCTGTCCGTTGTTGATTATTTATCAAATTATTATCACAGCTCTGAGCGTTGTTGATTAAACATTAAATCATTATTACAGTTCTGTGCGTTGTTGATTATACATTGAATTATTTTCACAGTTCTGGACGTTTTTGATTATACATAAAATTATTATCACAGTTCTGTGCGTTGTTAATTATACATTGCGTTACTATAATAAATCTGGACGTTGTTGACTAAATATCAAATTATTATCACAGTTCTGTGCGTTGTTGAATACAAATTGCGTTATTATCACAGCTCTGTTCACTGTTGACTATTCATTAAATTATTATAACAGTTCTGTATGTTGTTCTTTATATGGTGCAATATTATAAGAAATATGCAGATTTTTATTATACATTCGTTAAAGTTGTGAACGTTGTCTTTTATGTTTTACGACCACGTTATTCATACACGCAGAAAATGTCTTTGTGTTCTAAATAAAAATGTGGCTGCTCCCGTTAGCGTATTTTTTGGCTAAAATGCTAAAAAACACGAATTTTATAAAATGCAGACTGGTTAAAATTTGGACTTCTTTTGAACAAAGATCAAAGCCTAAAACTTTATTCACCTCAATTTGTTATGCGAGTATGTTTACTCAAAATTTGCCATTCATATTTGTTTATTTCGACTATTTTATTTATTGTCAGAACAGATGCGATTTAAAATGAAGAAAATTTAATGAAGCTGTAACGTCTTTAAAATTATTTTTGAAGAGATTTATGATGGTAATTTGTAGATTTGTGTGATTAAAGTTTATTAAAACATATTATTAATGGCTTAATGTCTAAAAAACATGTTTAGATATTGCGGCAATTTAAAATTTTGCATTATTTGACACTACACTTTGATTTGCTACGTATCAGAAATCAATTATTTTGTTCTATTTGTGAATTGTTTTGGCTCAACTAATTTTTAATAATTCCGAGTTCCTCTGGTCAAACAGTTTATTTACTTCATTAGTATTTTAATTAGTTTTTAATGAATTAATTAATTAGTTTATCAAGGTCAACCAATACCTTAATTTACTCCCGCCCAAGTTCATCAAACTCAATTAGTACTCTCAAAAATCATAATATTAGCAATATCAAAGTAAACTGTCGCTAATCCTATATATATCAAGGTCAAATAATGCTCTCAATGATCAAAATTTTATAAATTTCCAACAATAATTTCTTAATTATTTGCTTCACTTACCAGGATTTCCCAATTTTTTGTGATCATTAATTTTTGTGATCAAAAAGTTTTTGATCGTAAAATTTTTTTATTTGATGTGCTCATTATTACCTGATTAAGGTTGCTGTTCGAATTTAGCGATGGTCCAATGGGACCAGTAAGATGGCGCGTGATAATAGTAGTAAATTCATAATCCTCAACTTTTCGGTGAGGATTATAAGTTTTTTTTCGCATGAAAAAGCGTCTCTAAAAATCGTTCCCGATTCCGAAATTGAATAGTGATGCATACACTACAGTTCGGTACCCACTGCTTTGCCTCAGCTAATTATGATTTATTTCAGTATAATCATAGGATACGATACATATTATCGAAATTTTGTTTACTCTGTTTAATATCATTTAGTTGCACATTCGTAGACTTTTTGTAAAATAACATCGTCACCAAAAAAAGCGAAATGAGACGAGAATTATCTATGAGCTTTAAATCGTAACTTTTCGAAACACTTCAATAAAAAGTGGAAAGATCTTCACGCTGATCACAAAATTTGTTTTATTGTCCTGTATGACTTATAATTATATAATCGGACCGCGAACACGTCGCGAACACGTCGCGAACACGTGTCGTAAACACCTTTGCGAACACGTTGCGAACACGTCGTAAACACGTAGCGAACAAGTCGCGAACACGTAGCGAACATGTCGCGAACACGTCGCGAAAACGTGTCGTAAACACGTTGCGAACACGTAGCGAACACGTAGCGAACACGTCACGAAAACACCGCGAACACGTCGTAAAAAAAAGTCGTAAAAACGTCCAAATCAGGTGCAAAAAATCTAGAATGTCCACAGCTGGTCATACACATGTAAATTTATGAATGAAATACTACGGATTTACTACTATAAAGGACTTAATTTTCTAATCTTGTACGTTAATCCTACGATAATTAATCCGAATCCCTAATTATTTAATCGAAGGTAATGCAGTTCAATTACCAGTCCTGAATGAGGCCAACGGCATTGATTTATTGAAGTGGATGTGATTAATTTAATCTAAATCAAGGGTGGTCATGACATTGAAATCACCGGAACGTTATTTACGAAGGTTATTCTGAATAATGCAATACTCTCAGCTTTAATTATTCATTGCAGTGTGGAAAATTTGGCTACAAAAATTATTAACATATATATTTATTTTTTAATTCAAATATATGTATCTGGAAAAGTTATTTATATTTTGAAATAAATATTCATAAGAACTAATTTAATTATATCGGTTTTATCATTACCCGGATATTAAGCCTTTATTTTTCGTGGTCAGTTTTTTTGGAAACATAATGGCTGACTTTTTATCTCAACTAATGGGCGAATTTTTCAAATCAAATAATGGGTGGAAAATGGAACTTGATCTTTCAACAGAAAAAATGGGAGAAAATAAATTTGTGAATAAATTTGGGAGTGAATAAATTTGTGCATTTTTATGTGAATAAACGAAACCCGGTGGAGAATTCACGCCGCGCCGGTGCAGGGGCAAACAACCTAGTTTTATGTACGTAATGCCAACACACAAAGAACCCTCATGTTCCCTCGTCTCCCCTCACCTCCCCTTATTTCCCCTCTTTGTATTGACCATGAAGTTGGCAAAGCTGTCGTTACCCTAACTGTTGATTTCATGCTGCCAAATTACCCCAACATGGCCGGCCATTACCAAGAGAATGACTCCAACACCGCTCGAAATTACCTACAAACTTACCCTATGAGAGAAAAATAGTTCTGAGGAAATTGCGGATCGTTCGGGCAAGTATTACTGGAAATTACTTTACCCTAAAGAGCTCGTTCGGTAAAATTTACCCATTAAGTAATTTGTAATTAATTTTCAATGTCAATGTACATGTCTTTTTCCAAAAGTTCGACATCTTACGTAAACGAAAGTTTAGGTCGATAAACTGTTTATTTCTCCGTACGAACAGACGGTTTTTAAACATTTACGGTGCGAAATCGTTCGTTTAAAAAACGAATGAAAACAACATCAATAATAGTACTGGTTTGTAAGCCTTGTTTTTATTTCTTGCGAATACTATATGTGTTTTTAAACCCACAGGTGCACTTAGCTCTACTTTATAAATACTTTGGTAAATCTACGATACTATAATTGTATCTAAAAGCAAAGAAATCGTCAAGCAAATTCACCATATCGATATTGAAAACGTTTCGGAGTCCAGCTCCATCATCAGTCTGATGTAACGTTACAAATTATTGTATCTATAGTATATATTAGAGATGCCATTACAGCCCAATTATATAAGAACCACATATAATTCTCAATTTCCCTACATGAAAGTGTAACGACCATTGGCATAAATTCTCGATGCTGTAAATACACGATAATCTAAATTGCATTGTCACAAATACGCATTTCGTTAATTCTTCGTTACAAACACACATTGTGTTACACCTCCGTTACAAGCACACGTTGTGTTACACCTCCGTTACAAGCACACGTTGTGTTACTCCTCCGTTACAAACACACGTTGTGTTACACCTCCGTTACAAACACACGTTGTGTTACACCTCCGTTACAAGCACACGTTGTGTTACACCTCCGNCTAGATGTGTATAAGAGACAGGTGTTACACCTCTGTTACAAATACACGTTGTGTTACACCTCTGTTACAAACACACGTTGTGTTACACCTCCGTTACAAACACACGTTGTGTTACACCTCCGTTACAAGCACGCGTTACACAAAATCGGATTACGCAACACGTTCGCTACAAACACATTTACGTTACAGCTCAGTTACAGTTTTTCATTCCTAAAAAGCGTTACGTTAAAACTTCGTTACAACACGCCTAAGGTTAAATTTTCTCGTTAATTCATCCCAGCGAAACTTTACTGCAAGTTCATCTAATTAACTCCAACGAAAGGGGCCGGGGAAATGATTCTCATTAATCAGGCCAGGATTTAATCCTCGGCAAACTCATTAAGAATTAACCACAAATGCTCAGGAAGACAAGAAATGATGGCTTAGCAAACATCCTCTGATTGAGACGATGAGGCGATTTGAACTTAGGGATTAACAGAAAAATTAATCTATTGATAAAATAAAAGTTATCTCATTAATTATATTTTGATGGAATCTCAGGGTTACATTAATTAAAGTTTTCATATGTACTTCATAGACAGATGACTTAGGATAAAAAATTTAATGTGCATTCCATAGACGAGTGCCTAAATTGCAGGAGTATGTAAAATTTTAATCTATTATTTTTTTATTTCTACATAAACTCTCTAATAATTTAATTAGAAACACAAATTTCATACATACTCTAAGTGATTTCCCTACCAGTAATCTACTAATGTAATTTTTTGCCTAAATATTTATTTGCAAAATCAGCCGCAAAACCTTCATTAAAAGATTGAAAAAGGAAATCAAAGTTGCTATTGTTTCCTTGATTCAGTGTTTGATTTTAACTACATACGGAAATAAATTTGCCAAATAGATAATCATGTAAATTGATGCCGCTAAAATTATCATATCATTATGGCCAAATCAGAAGAAGGTTCTCGGATAAATTATGCATCTCTGCCGGTATAGGCTGACAATGATAAACATATTAGGATAATAGGGTATATTAATTTATTAATCTATAAATGATATAAGATACCAATATATTAGGATATATTAATAAATAGTTCAACTAAAGCGAGAAGTCTAAATTAGGACGAAAACTTTTGCTCGGCAGGCAAGACTGAATAAAAATCTAGGGACCGGTTGAAATTGTTCGGCGGGCCGGACTGAATAGAAATCTAGGATGTCATATCCACGGCCAACATATAAAGGCCTTCAATAGTTGCCTACAATAATCCGTCCTAGATTTCAAAGAAGTGAAGATTCAATCAACAGAAAAAATTTCAGACGTTTGATCGTGAAACCGGCCACATACCGTTTAGATATATCAGCAATAAAGAGCAAAGGAAATCGTCAAAGACAGGGCAAAGGATACCTTCAAATAAAGAGTTCAAATAAAGGATACCTTCAAATAAAGGATACCTTCAAAGGTTTCCAACAATAGAAAGCGAATGGTTGATAAAAAAGGAGCAAAGTATTTTATTTTTTAAATAAAGAGAAGAGGACACCGTCATAATAGGAGCAAAATAGTATGGTTAGGTTGGAGCATCACGCAATTGGGATGTAACTTTTTTTATGAGCGCTGAGAAAGAAATTAAAAGTTGAATGAAATATACAATTTTTGATCTGTCATCTCAAGTTTTTATTGAATAAAATAGTATGTATTTTGCCATACGACGAATATAATATAATATAATATAATTTAATTTAATAAAATATATTATAATATGGGGAGTAGGGTGGGTCAAGTTGAACACGTATTCAGTGTTCAACTTGATACGTGTTCTGGCCTAAACTTAATAATAACTTATATTGTTCCATTTCATGCTGATGGACTACGGCTGGAGAAAAAGCCGTATGTTCACAATGTTGAAGCTTTTCTAATTAAATGATAAGCATGGGTTTAATTGCTGTTTTGTTGGCCATCAGAAAGTTCTTAATATATATTTAATAACATTTGATAGCAAAGTGTCTATCTAAAAATACAATTCAAAGTTGTATCGAATGTGTCAGCTTGAACATTGTAGAATTCTTGAGATATTATTTGGAACTAACGCTTCGAGCTCTTCTCTATACAATGGTACTGATGAATTCTCTAGTAGTGTGATGAATGAAGTTTTTATATTCCTACCACTCTCTACGTTTATGAACACAAGCATTGAGTGCAAATAATGTGATTTAAAAATTGATATAACTTTGGTTGTATCCAGTTAGCTGGCCAGTTAACTTTCAAAATCTTTCTACCTCCACTCTTTGGTCAACAGAAAATTGGACATTAATATCCACCTTATTATTTAATAATGTTTACTTGAAGTTAAAATTCGGGGAGAAATTTAATAATTCAAGGATCGATGACGATGCCAGTTTTTTCAGAGATCCAGTCGAGGTAGTGGGTGACGCTGGTGAAGCCATCCGTGAAGCCTACCTCGCAACCAGCGGAGGAGACGAAAGACGTGCCGCGTATGTAAAATTCATTTTTTACAGCCATGATTATTGTTTCTGCTTGCTTTTTTTCAGATCATTGTCGCAGTAAGTCTTGTCTCCGGCCACGAAGTTCATGGGGGCGCCTGAGCTGGCCTGGAGTTTGAGGAATGACCGTTAGTCTTGAGACTTGCGAGTACTACGGTTAAACATTGTTAAAATTATCAATGATCATCTTGAAGGAATTTAAAACGATCTTCAAAAATTCTTCCGTTTTTTTACATTATGAAGTATCAAATTTTAACTGCAATTAAATTTTTAAATTTTCAAGACGAGAAAAGTGATATCACATTATTGTACTATTAAATTCCATTCATTCGACAATCCGTAACACATTTATAACGTGCAATATGGCCCATTTTGATAAAATTTATTGTGGAATCTTTGAATGATGTAAACTCACAATACAAACTCCTGTGCTTTCGGCGCAAACTACGCCTGAAGAAGCCTGAAGACACAGCCATTCGTCGTTGCTAAGAACCACCAAGTTCTGGAGTATGACGTCATCGTTGAACCCTGTTAAGAGAAAAATAGCATCTTACGTCACCGATGTCTTCTGCGGATAATATCTTGAAAAATTTCTCGCAATTTGAACTTGAACATACCGCTTTACATGAAAGTAGCGGTCGAGTGGGAAATTTTATCGCAATCTAAACGAAATATTTTAGTTTAAAACTATTGCGTAATTCATTTTGAGTGGAATTTCGCTTACGAAGGTTCACCCAAACTAGAGAGGACGAATTTATCTCCAGCTTCCAGCTCAGCAGTACTCTTAGACGGCAGACACACGGGAGAGATATTTTCTGTGGAAAAATGAAATGCGTTCTTCTTAATACAGAGCTTTTTAAAATTCTTGAACAATTTTAACTATTTACTAACAATTTGAACTATCAACGCTTTTCATGGTATATCCTATTCATTCAAGCATTCATTATAATCACGTTTGCGCACTGTTTCCTCTGTGATATCTCTTTTGGAGTCTGCCAAATCAACATTGATAATCACTGCTACAAAATAAAGTACTATTCCTTTAACATTCGATCAGCTTATCAAAAGCCTCCGTTTAGGCGCATCAAATATTATTTGCTATTTACATGTGATGATAAGTAAAGAAAAAATGTAAAATTATGTTTCTTTTCAATTTCGAAGCGCAAATCTCTCCGCTGCTAAGCGAAAGTCGCACACGTTAAATTCTCTCAGTGTATTCATAACGGAATTTCGTTCTATTGACACCGTGGTGCAAGTATCTGCGGATAACGTACCAAGCCTGCACGTACGTTACGTATACCAGCAAGCCTGCAACTGGTGAGTGTTGATTCTGAGTGCAGTAAATCAAGGGAAGAAATGTTCACCTGACCAGACCAGAGGTTCAGGCAGTCAGATGACAGCGATTTCGTTCCTGAGGAGGATGCCGCCTTACTCTTCGTGGACTGTGAAGTCGGTAGAAGTTAGGGACACTTGGTAGCGGTCGGGTTGCCGGAGATCGTTGACACCGGCGACAACCTCCACACTTGCTGCCCTATAAAGTGTACAGTTAGGAACTACAACAGAATTAGCAATTAATTCTTCATCATAAACCGTTTTCTATTGAATCAAATAAGAATTTTTGGCGACTTTGAAATCTGCAATGCATTTTTACAATATTTTCGCTTTACAATGATTATTCAAATTATTTGCACTTGACGGGATACAAAATTTTAACACCAGATTTAGCGAAATTTCGAGTAATGGATTTCGTTCGAGTAGTGGAGATTTCGAGTAATGGAGAAAAGTTAATTAGTTGAATAGTACTCATAATTGTTAACACTTAAATATTCGTGTTGATATCCTCACCCGTCCATGCAGTGCGCCGCTGTCAGAATCCATTGGTCATCAATGATGGCGCCGCCGCAGAAGTAAGCGTCGTCGATGAAGAGGGCGACCATCCAGGGGTAGGAGTGGGGCGCAGCTACCTCGCCCTCAATGGCGCGGTTCTCGACGGTCACTGGACCGCAGCCCTCAACTGTTGGCAAACTTCTAAACATCGTTTAATGCAATTAAAATCCATGGTTTTTATGATTGGTGATTAAAATTTGTCTTTATTACTCATTACACCGCAGCGCTCAACTGCTGGCAAACCTTCAAAAATTTGCAGTTATTGAACAGCACTTCAAATTCTGCTAGCTGTTGAACAGTCCTCCAACAACCTGTAGGTGTTGAATAGTCCTGCAACAGTCCTCCAGCTGCTCATGGCCGCCGCTGATGTGGTCACTCGACTAAAATACGCCCATTACACGCCGATATTGCCTGCCGGTAAAAAATATTTAATTTAAATTCACTTACATTCTTTACTTCTAAAATAAATAAGTTTAATAAATTTTTAAATTTACTAATTGTCAGTTAGAATATTTGCTTTTACAATGGAAGCGCCATTGAGGAAACCATATTGCGCCACATTAAAAGGAACCAGTTCTTCTTATACTAAATAAAAAGAAAATTTTACAAATCGATCAATTAATTCATATTTGACAATTGATTCACATTTCAAGTGCTTATTGGTAGTCTCGATGATTGATTGTTTCAACCCATTGTTTACCAACCATATGATTGGACCGCTATTCCCCCGTCGGTTGTGGTAGCAGCGGTTGGAACACCCCCCCTCAACCCCTGCAGTCTCACCCTCTCCGACCACCAAGCATATGCCTGGTAAACTTAATAAAATTGAGTTTTATTCTTGACTTTAATTTTTCTACTCATGATTATAGTTTCAAAATATAAATACTTCTCCAAATTTATTTTTGTTATGTTCTCATAATTTTAGAAGTTGTGCAATTGATAATTATGTTAATATTGTTGTTGTTAAAGATGTTGTTTTTTAATTTATAAAAAGTATTAAATCTTACTATTATGTTCATATGATATAATAGTGATAAATAAATTTGAATAATGTATGCAATCATTTTGAAATTTGTATCATTATTAATTAATTGTTCTTCAAGTTTATAAAGTTCATTACGGTAGGAAGGAATTATCTGCAGTACTCAATGTGGGGTAAATATTTCTTCAGGGTTTTTTCATACTTGAGTGTTGACTTTGCATGAAACTATCAAATCCCTCATAAAATTATAAATTTTATCCGGAATCATGTGATAAAATATCGATATATAGCGGTACTCAACTAAAAATTGTGCTTTAAAAAAATGAGTGTCGAGAACGAGATAAGAAGCCTAGAGGCTGGCTCAAGACAGCCGCGTAAAGACGCAACCAACGACCTGCCTTTTTATTGACGTCTTCTTTTGTCTGAACTCGAGCCAGTTTTTGCCTTAGACTTCAAACTTAAACTTTACATTCCGTCTGCAGTGAATTCGACTATATGTAGAATAATGGATATCTCTACACTCAGATATTGATTAAGTTAATGATACGTACGTAAAGAAAGCGTCGTCTACACTCAGATTTTGATTAAGTTAATGATACATACGTAAAGAAAGTATCTTCTACACTCAGATATTGATTGAGTTAATGATGCTTACGAAAAGAAAGCGCCATCTACACTCAGACTTTGATTAGGTTAATGACACGTACGTGAAGAAATCATTATCTACACTCAGATTTTGATTAAGTTAATGATACGTACGTAAAGAAAGCGTCGTCTACACTCAGATTTTGATTAGGTTTATGCTACGTACGTAAAGGAATCGTTATCTACACTCAGATTTTGACTAAGTTAATAATAATACTAACATAAAGAAATCGTTTTTGGTTTTGGTCATGTGAATAATTTTATTCAATGAATAAGACGCACTTTATTTTCAAAGAGTTGATTGCGAGCTTTGCAGGGCGTCTGTACTAAGAGTTTAGTTGCTCGGGTTCAACTTTTCGCTTGCAGAGACGCGTTGCTTGCCTGCAACAAAATGAAAGAAAAAAAAAATGCGCTAGTTACGATCGTTATAGTTGCTGTATGATTGTAACATGTTTATTCATTTACATGTTTTCTTGCGATTTTATTGCAGAATGTTTGTGACTTTTACAAATAAGATACATGTATTTATAATATCTACAATTAAACATAGACTTGATAACGACTTGGATTTGATTGAAGAACTGTTCGCCCTCAGTATCAAGATTCTCTCACAAGGAAGAGAACAGTACAAAAAAAAGCGAGATGAAATATAGCGCTTGTTACGGTGGTAATTCTGTTTTAAATGAGAGACTAGACTCTGAAACATGATAAATGCGTACATGAGAACAATAACTATATCACTGCTCCCATTAATTTCTATTTAAATTTCCCTCCTCAAATTTATTGTTATTTGGCTAATGTCATCTTCTGTCTTGATGATTATATTTATTTAAAAAATGTTTAGCTCACTCTTTCTGTTAATAATAAAATATCGTAATATAAATTCGTTATGAAACATTAGATTTTCAATACCTATTGGAAATTCTCTAGCCATGTTTGGCATTGTCTTAATATCACAGAGGGAAGTCCTAGGACTTTGTCAAGTCCCAGGGCTTGTGAAGGCGAGATGGACAAGCGGAGTCCATCTCAAGTTGTGCGCGCAGGGCCCGAGTCTTCGGCCGAGGAGCTCGACCCATCAGAAGTTCCGTGGCCATACTTTCAAAACGTAAGTACTTACGCTCTATTTTCTTGTCTATGATTGGTGGATTTTGCTTGAAAGGCTGTCAATGATTGGCTGATGAACTTACGATCTCTTAACTTTTTTTAGAAAGTATGGGCTCCGGTTTCCGCTCCCGCGACACCGCCGACGTCCGACCATGTGGCCGGTGCCTCTAAACTTGGACGGAATGGTGACGGAGAAGATCGGTTATCGCAGCGTCAGGCATTCCAAAGTGACGGTGAATTTCATGATGAAAACCGGGACGTGGAGTCCGATGACCGGTGAACTGCGACTTTGGTTGATCCTCAAACTATGCGATCGGTGGACCACCAAACTGGGATTTTGGTTGACCAGAAGAAAACTATGACGTCTAATGTAAAAAGCAAGTACCATTTCAAGCAGCCAAAATAGCGTCAATGTTCTTCCAACATGTGAAAAAATGAAACGCCGTGATCTGCGTAATCAAACGTGCGTTACAGGATGCGAAACATCTCGGCTCGCAGACCGTAATATATACGAAGAAGTATCAAATTAACAAGCGGGCTATTGCCTAGCTCTTTGATTAAACAAGGAATAGATCATAAAAAAGCTTGAACAAAGCTGCATCCTCTCTTGGATCAGCCACCACATCGAGTGCTACCGGAGTTACAGGTGCTTTACTAAGGTTCTTAATGTCTTAAAATTGTTTAAATTTCGATTTTCAGCTGATTTGAACTTAGGTTTACTGCTGATATTACTTTTCAGTATTTATATTCGTATGCGATGTGTTCCTAAAATTATTCTAGTGAAATTCAATGTTTTATCAACAGGTACCAAAAATTTCATTTAAATGTACCGAGTGATAATGAAGTTAATTGAATATTCGTACCAAAGACCGTAGAGTTTTTTTAGGGAAGTAGCTCTTCAATTTTTGCAAAGTAAGTAGCAAAGTTCTCTGAAAAAATGATATATTTGCTATCGCATTAAGATGAAATAATAAATTAGAACTTCTAACTGTTTGTTGAAAGCAGGGTTTGCAGCGGGCAGCAGCAGCACTCCGGACTGGGACGAAACGATAGCTGCGTTGAACGAGATCAGTGCCACTTGTGGGGTGGTTGCTCGACAATCTGCCCAACACCAACAGTAGATGCCACACCCACACAAACCACCACACCAAACCACAAACCAAACCACAAACTAAACCACAAACCAAACCACAAACTAAACCACAAACCAAACCACAAACCAAACCACAAACTAAACCACAAACTAAACCACAAACCAAACTGCAAACTAAAGCACAAACTAAACCACAAACTAAACCACAAACCAAACCACAAACTAAACCACAAACCAAACCACAAACTAAACCACAAACTAAACCGCAAACTAAACCACAAACCAAACTGCAAACTAAAGCACAAACTAAACCACAAACCAAACCACAAACTAAACCGCAAACTAAACTACAAACCAAACCACAAACCAAACCGCAAACTAAACCACAAACTAAACCACAAACTAAACCACAAACCAAACCACAAACTAAACCACAAACCAAACCACAAACTANACTGCTGTTAGTTACTCGGTGCTTGATGCTCTGATGGTCGCGACTGCTGTTAGTTACTCGTTGCTTGATGCTCTGATGGTCGCGACTGCTGTTAGTTACTCGGTGCTTGATGCTCTGATGGTCGCGACTGCTGTTAGTTACTCGGTGCTTGATGCTCTGATGGTCGCGACTGCTGTTAGTTACTCGGTGCTTGATGCTCTGATGGTCGCGACTGCTGTTAGTTACTCGTTATTTGATGCTCTGATGGTCGCGAATGCTGTTAGTTACTCGTTATTTGATGCTCTGATGGTCGCGACTGCTGTTAGTTACTCGGTGCTTGATGCTCTGATGGTTGCGACTGCTGTTAGTTACTCGCTGCTTGATGCTCTGGTGGTCGCGACTGCTGTTAGTTACTCGTTGCTTGATGCTCTGGTGGTCACGACTGCTGTTAGTTACTCGTCACTTTGGAACTAGTGATGAAAATGTACCTATTGTAGTGATGATAGTCAACCCTCATTATTACAAAATAGCATCTTAAGTTTTATATTATTCCAAAAATATAGTCTTATATATAACTCATA
Organism: Hyalella azteca; assembly: GCF_000764305.2. Taxonomy (NCBI): domain Eukaryota; kingdom Metazoa; phylum Arthropoda; class Malacostraca; order Amphipoda; family Hyalellidae; genus Hyalella; species Hyalella azteca. The sequence goes on from NW_025933599.1 coordinate 395,276, forward strand.
TTTAAAATTATAGAGCTGATATGTGTGGAGTTGCTGCTCATTTGCATAAAGATGACGTCGAAAAAACGAATGACTTTCAAATATATTGTACGTTAACATGCTTACTTGACACAAATCGATCCTATTCGAGTATATTAGAGTATAGCATATAACATATAGAGTATAGCCTGGATCATGGATACTGTGTTAAAATGGTATCAGTGTCAAAAGAGGTTAACTAATAAAACATTATTCTGTTTGGATTGTAATGAATAAATATGTACAAGCAAATTCAATTCTAAAAATTGATATTTCTTCAAATTTACATCGGGAATCTCTTCAGATTTTTGGATGAGGCTCATTCATTTAACATGGTTTAGTTTGGTAATTATTTTTATATCAGAAATCAATATTGTTCTTTACCAGTCCAAGATCATATTCGGAATGTATTCCTGTCAGAAAATTAATCCTCTAAACCAAGTTATTTGCCGTACCTGAAATACGTTCATTCCGAGAAAATTAATTCCGTTAAGCAAAGTTCGCTTATGCATTGAAAATCCATTAACACTAAATCCATTCAATCCACTAAAGAAAATGATTGCTTTAATAATTACAATTAATGAAGTAAATATTATGAATTAATTAAAATAATTTTTAAATAATATAATATTAAATAAAAAATTTTATTAATTAATTATTATTATTTTTATATTAATATTTTGATTAAGAAAAAAATTAATTTATTTATAACTAATCCATTAAATCCATTAAAAAACTAAACTCATGACCTGCATGGGACTAATCCATGACCCCCAGGACGGGCCAGCGGAGGCGACGCAGCAGGTGCTGCAGGTGCTGCAGGTACAGCAGGTGCAGCAGGTGCAGCAGGTACAGCAGGTGCAGCAGGTGCTGTAGGTGCTGCAGGTGCTGCAGGTACAGCAGGTGCAGCAGGTGCTGCAGGTACAGCAGGTGCAGCAGGTGCAGCAGGTGCAGCAGGTGCAGCAGGTGCAGCAGGTGC